>NC_136498.1:72586259-72721259 GCF_053919585.1 Euprymna scolopes
CCTTTCGGGATTCTTCAGTGCAGGGTGTCACGATTAACACCAGCCGAACGATTCGAACCCCGCAACACGAGACATCTCTGGCTCGATTAGCGGAGACCGTATCTATTCGGCTACCATTAACCGCGTGATATATTTTATTTTATTTTATTTTATTTTATATTATATTATATTATATATAATATTATATATATAATATTATATATATATATAATTCCCAATATTTTATTCAAAACAAGGAATACGAGAAGAAGTGAGAAATATATATATATATATATATATAATATATATAATTAATATATATATAATATTATATATAATATATATATAATTAATATATATATATAATATTATATATATATAATATATATAATTAATATATATATAATATTATATATATATAATATATATAATTCCCAATATTTTATTCAAAACAAGGAATACGAGAAGAAGTGAGAAAATTTCCTTATTGCATGGAGTTAAATTATGTCCTCGCGCGCCTCTCTTCGCCTTAACATTTATCTTCCATGGCAAGGTTATGCAATCTCTCACCATACTTTTCCTATATCGGCATTGCTTGGGTCCAGTCGCAAGGCGAGGCTCAAGACTGACTGGAAACAATGCCGAGATAAGCGGAGAGCACATACAGCACTTGCAATTTCCAAATGGTCACTCATTTTAGTACTGACCATGCTCAACGTGATCTCAGTGCGACAATATACATCTGAAGAAGGTCAGAGGTTATATCGACCGAAATGTTTAGCGAATTACACTCAATAATGGTAAAGTCGGAAATTTTTACCTTAACGACATCAAATTAATAACCAATCATCATTATCCGATCTTATCTTTTAATGCGGACAGGAAATGCCTTATTTCTATGTGGATTGTCCGCTTGATGTTTGTGATTTTTTTTTACAATTAAATACGACGCTCCCTGTTGGTAGTCAAGAGCAATAAACATAATTAGGATAAACGTTTGCATGTTGTCACAATAATTGTATCTTTATTAGTTGTAAGAGAAAAACGATTTTTATTATGAAATGTGTTTCCATAATCGAAAAATGTCTGATATTTATTGCGATCGTAACTATAAAGACTCATTACATATACTTTCATCTTAAATCCGTAATGATTTTATAGCCTAATAATCTCTACTGTTAAGATTTCTCGTATGACATCAAGCGATTTTTTCTTTTATAAAATGTTTGTTTATGATTTGTCCTATTAAAGAAAATCAGACTTTATAGTTACGGATGACCCGAATAACATAATTATTTTATATCTCTGCTGCACAGTCACCAATTCTAATGGTTATTAATATAAGAATGTATTCACGAAAAATCAGATTTTTATAGTTATTGATGACCTGAATGCCCTGGCATATTTATTAAACAATCCTGAACCGAACCAGTCTAATAATAATCTCTTTATGTATTTTTTATGAATGACTTTTTATTTGATACTAGCTTGGAGGCCCGATGTTGCCCGGTAATAAATGATGATCAGCGAATTTCCCCAACTCGTTTTGGGCTGATTTGGTGCAGTAACTTTGTATGTGGTTTATCGTTTGGTTCTTTTGTTTACAGAGTCTGCATTTGCTGTTGTCTTATGTCTTGTCGATCTTAGCTTTGATATAGTTGGTTTCAATCGCGTTATCTTTTGTGGCTGCTAGTAGTGATTCAGTTTGTCTGTTCAGGTGTCCTTTTTTAACTTTTGTCATGCTTACGAATCGCCCATGTAACGGTCCCCCACTTCTCCCGTTTTTTTTATTTATTTTAATTCTCATCTAATCTCTTGTCTCTCTCTGTTTTCTGACTTTTTTTTTTTTTACGGTGTCTTTCGCTGCGGAGATTAGTCTTTCTTTGTTCTGCGTTATAATTTTTTTTCTAATTCTTTCTTGTGTCATTCACACAGTCTTTTATACTAACCAGCCTCTTTTCTCTTTCTTTCCTTTTCACGTAGCGCTGGTCAGCATTGTCCTTCGAGTGTATTGTGTATCGTCATAAGTTTCCTGGTCTTCTGATTTAGATGCCCAGTTTTTCTTTGGTCCAGCCTATGAACGGTCCAGAGTATCTTACTAGTGATACTGCCCATGTGTTTATGCCTTTTATTATGTTCTGACTATACAAATATATTTTGAAATGGTTTTCGTCTTCTTCTTGAGTATTCTTTTCAAATTTTCTGTTTTATTTCTGTTGATTTGATGGTGTTTGCTTTCAAAACTCCCAAATATCTGTAAGGGTCATGTTCGCCCAATGTCCTCATCTCTCCTTGATTAAATACTTCCATACTCTCCACTGTATCAAGTTTTTCTCCTTCATATAACTAGCAGTGTGCACTTGTCCATTCCGGATTCCATTTTGATATCCTTGTTAAAGAGTGTGTCTGTGTTTATTAGCGCCACTAGTTACTTTTATGTTTTACGAAAAGTTAAGGTGGTTCAATCTTTCGTCTGTATTCGTAAACTTATATCTGGCAGCATTTCCTTATTATATTTTAAAGACATCCTAGTTACGATTAACAATAGTGGTGATATGAAATCTCCTTGGAAGATATCTCTTTGTGTTTTCATCTTAATTATGTATTATCCTTCAGCTGTCAGTTCAAGCCTCTATACTCTCACTGCTTTTGTAATCAAATTGATAATCTTATATGATATTGTATACATCCGCAAGCATTCTATTATCTATGCTTGAAGGATCCTGTCGTACGCTTTTTTGTAAAAAACACTCTATATCATTGCTATGTTCTTTTTTCTACTATTTACCTCGTTATGGATCTTTTAATCTATGTACAGTAAATCAAGGTATATTAATATTAATTAAGGTATATTGGTATATTAATTATATTAATTAATAATATTAATTTCAACTATTATGATCATATTTAATATGGTTATACTTTTATTTACTCACTAGAATTCCTACATAAGTCAATACCATTGACAATATACTTCTACACTTCCTATTCTTCATCTGCATCTCGGGCCCTGCCGGTGGGGCATTACAATACGCCGACTCCCCCCCCCCTCCCCCCTGCAGAGGGTAAAAGTCCCTCAATGGGGGTCTTGGGTATGACCTTAAACTATATCCAGTGGTGAGGCCCCAGCTTGTGGGCTTTGGGGAGTGTGGAGCCACCCTTTAATTACCATTGCTCCCAGGTCCACTCTGACTCAGAGTGGTAGTACCTGTCAGGGTCCCAACTATGGGTTAAGTAGAAACCGACGTGAAAACAAAAAATATATTCTATTAAAAAAAATGTCTTCAAAATCTTTGGATTCGGCATTAAATAACCCGAAAAGGGTTGATATGCCGTAAAACAAAAACAACCAACCAACCAACCAATCATCTGAATCTCGCCTTTTAAGTAGAGTCGATCATCAGCATCCTTCCCGTGTGCATTGCATATGGTTGCTATGTTCCTAGTCTTCTACTCCAAGTGTTCCAGTTCTTTTAACCAGTCTATGAAGGGTCCAGAATAATAGTGATACTGCCTAGGTTTTTATTTTTTATCAGATTTCTTCTACATAATTTGCTTTCGAAAGGGTTCTTGTCCTTTATTATTATTTACTCACCAGGAGTAGTTACACAGGCCATCATCAAAGATTTCTCTTTTAGAACAACTCGTGGTGTTCTTTGGAATCTGAGTGACAGCAAGTATCCCCAGATTTCAAGTACTTTCCACCTCTTTCGATAATTATCGCAACAGCCGGTTACTATTGATTTCTCGGTGCCAACGACCATTGAGAATTTGAGTGACAATAAACCTCCTCAATGTTCCACTCCTCTTTGCATTCATTTAGCTGAGGTCTGGCTAGTGCTTTCTCTCCGTGGTTTTTCCATCCTCCTTGACCTTTTTCGATTATTTGGTGTGGGGTCAGTTTATGGCGACACTACAGCTTGGGGCTGGCGAGGGGGTAACTTACAGTTATATAGTTTCCATTTTCTTGGTTGCATTTGATGTTTCTCTGCGTTTTAGATCTGTATCGGTTTTTATGCCTGGCTTGCGCCTGTCGCTTATGGGCATTAGTCTACGCATCAAGGGGTTTTCTTTTTATTATTATTATTATTATTATTATTATTATTATTATTATTATTATTATTATTATTATATTCGTTAATTTCACAGCGCTGTGACGTTTTACACCGGGTGTTTTTTTTTTTCACTCAAAAGCGGTCTTTTACACCAAAGGTAGTGAGCATAAAGCACCTTTCCTTGTACTTCAGCTTATCTTCTAGTGATTCTTTATCTAACTCTTCTTCTTTCGCGACTGGTGCAAGAAACACTGCAGGACTGTTAACCAAGTACTGGAGCACACTTCTAAGATCTCCCCCGACTCATTCCTCAATTCTAATCAGCCCTGTTCCTCCTTTCTTCCTTGTGGTGTACAGCCTAAGCACATTAGAATTTTGGTGAAGTGCTTAATACTTAAGTAAAAAGTTCCGTGTGTCTTTATCCAGTTTTTTTTTTTTATTATTATTATTACTTCTTGTGTCCATCCTACAAAAGCTGCACTGTACCGAAGTACTGCAACAGCCTATGAATTGAATGTCGTGAACAAGTTCCTACCGTTCAGTCGAGAATTCAGAAGCAGTTTGTGCCTCTTCATATACACTTCTTTCGTCTTCTATTTTATTACAGAGCATCGTGTCAAGTTCAAGCACTCCCAGGTACTTGTAGCCTTCTGCATCAGAATCTCTTGATCTTTCACCATTTGACAAAATGGTGTCTTTCATGGCTGCTTTCTTCCCTCGTTTAAGAGTAACTACTACACCTTTGGGAATTCCAAACTCCATTTCCAAACTTTATTATTATTATTATTATTATTATTATTATTATTATTATTATTATTATTATTATTATTGTTATTATTATTATTAGCTCACTAGGAGTATTCACACAAGATTGTTCTTTGATAAAATCTTGTGGTGTTCCGTGGAGTCTGAGTAACATAAGTCTCCTAAGAGTTCCAGTACTCTCCACCTCTTTCGATAATCTTTGCAAAATATTTTGCGTTATCACAACAGCCGCTTACTATTGATTTCTCGTTGCCAGCGGCTATTTGTCTTCTCTGGAATTTGGGTGGCAATAAGCCTACCCAAGGTCCCTGTCTTCTTTGCGCATCTCCAGCGGAGGTCTGGTTAGTGCTTTCTCTCCTCGGTCTTCCCGTCCTCTTTGACATTCATGGTTTGGTGTGGTGCCTGTTTATGGTAACACTCACAAAAAAAGTCGCGCAGTTTTTTTGTTTTTTTTATTTATATAGTTTCAGTTTTCATGGTTTCATGTGATGTTACTTTGTGTTTTGCATCTGTGGCCGTTTCTGTATCCAGTTTGTGTGTAGTTTATGTGTGGTGTTAGTCTCCACATCCAAGGGGTTTCCTTAGCATTTATGCAGTTTCCATTATGGGAATTCATTGTATTTTCTCGGCCATTCCTCTGATTCCAATCTCTCCCATTCTTTTTTTCAAAGTTCTTTCATATCGTCCATAGCGCTCCTACTATTGATGGTGTTATTTTTACTTTCTTCATTCTCCAGATCCCTTTGAGCTCTCGGCCCAGTTCCGCGTATTATTATTATTATTATTATTATTATTATTATTATTATTATTATTATCTATATATTAATGCGATAGCGTGTGTGTTCTTTTGTGTGTCACGCTTACGTCTTTCTCTTTCCGAGTGATTGTCGTTTCATTGTTATGACCTTCAATTTCTTGTAATAAATAATTTTATCAAGAATTCTGTGTTGTCGACTAGAAATCTTTTAAACCAACGCATTTTATTTCCTACATACATGTTATCTCCAAATTATTATAAATTTTAAAAATTATGGAAAATATATCAACTGAATTACGATAAAAAAATAGTATGAATATTTTAAACCAACATATTTTAGGTAAAAACATATTTATCTATTTACGTGTCATATCAAAATTAGTATAAATTCCCAAAATTATAAAAAAAAGAATCAATAGAAAAATTATTACAAGAAAATATACGGTGCTTGAGTAGACTAGGAATCTTTTAAACTAATGTATTTCGGGTGAAAACATTAGTATCTATTCATGTGTCATGTCAAAATTTGTATATATTCTAAATAGTATGGACAATAAATCAGTTTTACATAGACTAGCGGAGGGTACCCGGCGTGGCCCGGGTGTTTGTAGGTGTGTGTTGTGGGGGGTGATCAAAAAAACCTTGTTAAAAAAAATACGTTGGCCGGGTGTTTGGGGGTGTAAAAGACAAAAAAGTTTTAGTAGGAAGGTAGGCTTGAACCCCGAACCTTTGACGTGGAGATAGAAACGAAATGGAAAAAAACCCTGGGACATAGCCATCTCGGCCACGAGAGAAGAGGAAGGGAAAACCTCTTAATTTAACTCTTATAAAATGAAATTAACAGGTGCGAGAACCTTGTCGCGTAATGTTTGACATTGAAACATGACGCGGCTGCAAGCCAGTTTTCGCTTGTTTTATACTGAAAAGCGAAAGATACACGGGACGCTCTAAAAATCTGGAAAAAATAGCGCGTGAAAGTCGCGCAAATTAAATAGACAGGCGACCCCCGTTTGTAACTCATAGATATTATCATTTAGACGTGATATAAAAAGTTTTAAGAAGGAATGAGCCGACCGAAATGTCCAGCGAAAGAAGCCTTTTACAGACATACACAAAAAGCGAACACATATACATACATACATACACACATTTTCGCTTATATATATATATATATATATATATATATATATAGAGAGAGAGAGAGAGAGAGAGAGAGAGAGATTATTTGAATCCGAAAACACCAGCACTTTTTTCCAAAATGGGTTAAAAATGAAAAAAGAAAAAAAAGGCGGTAACCATGGAGGAATGCAGTCGCAAAGGAGAGACTTACGAACAGACCAAGCCGAGATGGAAATTTTGAGAAAGCAAGAAAGAACTAATCAAACTGAGCGGGAAAACTTGAGAAAAAAAAAAGAATTTTAAGCTGTAAACCGGGTTATAAGCAATATTATTGTAGTTATTTTCTCTTTCTCCTTCATTGTCGAACTTTTGTTTGTCGGCCATATTTTTAGTTTCTTAAGCATGTTTTTGCAAGGCCCGTAGGTCAACGTGAATATTATCTTTAATGTTAGATAAATAAGTTTTTGTTTCGGTTTCGATTATAGCTGATGGTATTCAAGTCATCCATATTTTTTTATAAATAATTTTACTAAGAATTTTTCATAAGTTTTGGTTTCGGTTTCGATTATAGCTGAAGGAAATTAATATATATATATATATATATATATATATATATATATATATATATATATATATATTCTTCATAAGTTTTGGTTTCGGTTTCAATTCAAGCTGATGCACCCAAGCTATATAGATATTTTCTTTTTGAAGTCACAACTTTATAAAAATCGAATTGACTCTGTTATAATATATACAAGCATATTTAAGTGTATTTTACGACCTGGCGTCCTTGCTAGCTTAGATAAAAAACTTTGAAGTTTTTACAAAATGTTATAATAATACCAGGACGTCTCCATTTACGCTGAACATTCACAGAATGCCAACATCAACACATGAAAGGGTCTGCTGTGGAATTTCCACAGGCCCCGCTAGTTATTATTATTATTATTATTATTATTATTATTATTATTATTGTTGTTGCTGCTGCTGCTATCATCATCATCATCATCATTTCCTTTTCTATTTCTTTACAGATTGATCTCTACATTCGCTGAAGGTGCACAGAGTATTGCCCACGTGAGTTACGTCCACGAGAATCCCGCCGAGAAGAAACAGCTGGACAACATCGGAAGTGGATTGATCAAAAAGAACATCGATTCAATCGGATCGGGACTAATAAAGAAAAACATCGACTCCATTGGTGCCGGATTAATTAAAAAGAACATCGATTCCATTGGATCCGGTTTGATCAGGAAGAGCATCGGTTCGATCGGGTCGGGACGCGCTCGACGTCATTTCGACTCTGTTGGCTCCGGTTTGATTAAGAAGAATCTAGATTCCATCGGATCTGGTTTGGTTCGACGAGGTTTCGATACCATCGGTTCTGGTCTCATTAAAAAAAATTTCGACACGATCGGATCTGGTCTCGTCCGACGCAATTTCGATTCGATCGGATCCGGGCTGATAAAAAAAGACTTCGATGCTATTGGTGCTGGATTAATACGACGTAACTTCGATTCCGTCGGAGCAGGGCTTATCAAGAAAGACCTCAATAAAGTTCGCCGTAACTTCGACTCCGTTGGAGCTGGTCTCATTAAAAAGAATTTGGACTCTATTGGATCTGGATTAGTTAGACGTGATTTTGACTCCATTGGATCTGGTCTCATCAAAAAGAATTTGGACTCTATTGGTTCTGGATTGGTTAGGCGTAATTTCGACTCTATCGGATCTGGCTTGATAAAAAAGAATTTGGACTCTATTGGTTCTGGATTAGTTCGGCGTAATTTTGATTCTATCGGATCTGGCTTGATAAAAAAGAATTTGGACTCTGTTGGTTCTGGATTGGTTAGGCGTAATTTTGACTCTATCGGATCTGGCTTGATAAAAAAGAATTTGGACTCTATTGGATCTGGATTGGTTAGGCGTAATTTTGATTCAATTGGTTCTGGCCTGATAAAAAAGAACTTTGACTCTATCGGATCTGGATTGATAAAAAAGAATTTGGACTCTATCGGATCTGGATTAGTTAGGCGTGATTTTGTTTCGATTGAATCTAGTCCCATAAAGAAGAATTTGGACTCGATTGGTTCTGGATTGGTCAGACGTGATTTTGATTCAATTGGATCTGGTCTCATAAAAAAGAATTTGGATTCTATTGGATCTGGATTGGTCAGGCGTGATTTTGATTCCATTGGCTCTGGTCTCATAAAAAAGAATTTGGACTCTATTGGATCAGGATTGGTCAGACGTAATTTTGATTCCATTGGCTCTGGATTGATAAAAAAGAACTTGGACTCAATCGGATCTGGATTGGTCAGGCGTGATTTTGATTCCATTGGCTCTGGCCTCATAAAAAAGAATTTGGACTCTATTGGATCTGGATTGGTCAGACGTAATTTTGATTCCATTGGCTCTGGATTGATAAAAAAGAACTTGGACTCTATTGGATCTGGATTGGTTAGACGTAATTTTGATTCCATTGGATCTGGATTGATAAAAAAGAATTTGGATTCTATTGGATCTGGATTGGTCAGACGTAATTTTGATTCCATTGGCTCTGGTCTCATAAAAAAGAATTTGGACTCTATTGGATCTGGATTGGTTAGGCGTGATTTCGACTCGATTGGATCAGGTCTAATAAAAAAGAATTTTGACTCCATTGGATCTGGATTGATCAGGCGTAATTTTGATTCGATTGGATCTGGTCTCATCAAAAAGAATTTGGACTCTATTGGTTCTGGATTGGTTAGGCGTAATTTTGATTCTATTGGATCGGGTTTGATTAAAAAGAATTTTGACTCAGTTGGTTCAGGCCTCATCAAAAGAGATCTTGACTCAGTTGGAATGGGACTTATTCGACGACAGTATGGAAACGGTATGGGGTCGCTGAACGGTAATGGTTATGAGAACATGAAACATTTCAACTCCATTGGATCCGATCGGATCAGGCGATATATGTAAATTGTATATTCAAGAGTGTGATGAGAATGATGTTTAAATCGTTCGATAAAAATTCCTAAGACTTCAGGATTATTCAGGAAGGAACAATCCAAATAACAGAGAAATGATGGACATTGTTTTATTCTGGTACAGAAAATTGGTTATTTGTTGTTGGAATTGTTATGACATGTTTTTATTCATCCTGCAAATAAAATTCTAAATTTAAAAAAGTATCTTTTAAGATGGTTGCCGTGTTGACCTCCTTCTCAAACGAGTGATCCCATTACAATATAAAAATAAAACATGTTCGTAGTTCTTCGCATCAATAAACTGATTGTTATTTCTATTTTTCAAAAGTGTATTTGCTTTGTGCTATATTAGACTCCGTGTCAAAATTATCCTCCTTGGTTTAAACTGAAATATTTTCAAAAACATTTTCCTTTTCTTTTTTTATCTTTATTTTTCTTTGTGTTTTTTCTGTGCATCTTGCCGGGTGCTTAACATCCACCCACCATTTTAGAGACTCCAACCGAGATATTTTAACATTCTAATCGTCCATCTAAGCGCAATTATTTGTAGTTGTCTTGCGTTTGGTTCACCGGTTATATTCGCCAGTTAATGTTTTTTATTATTGTTCATTTTCATAAGCCCGGTTGCTCCTAGAATCACTGCTATGATGAAGATCTTCCTAAGATTCCAGTTTCTTTTTATGTCGTATATAAGATATTGGTGTTTAATTGTATTATCCTCCTCAGCTTAGTTTAAGGTTGGTTGGTTGGTTGGTTGTTTTTTTTACGGCATATCAACCCTTTTCGGGTTATTTAATGCCGAATCCAGTGATTTTGAAGAACAATTTTTTAATAGAGTATATTTGCTTGTTTTTTTTTTAAGTCGGTTTCTATTTAACCCATAGTTGGGACCCTAACAGGTACTACCAGTCCGGGTCAGAGTGGACCTGTGAGCAATGGCAATTAAAGGGTGGTTCCACACTCCCCAAAGCCCGCAAGCTGGGGCCTCACCACCGAACATAGTTTAAGGTCATATCCAGGACCAGCTTGGTTTAAGCGAGCATCATTATAGATACTAGGCGTTATTACTTTATCCCTGTTGTAGCTCTCAGCTCTGTTTAAACCAGCATCATTAGGGGCATTAACTTCAACTAAGGTTGTTACTTTCTTCTTCATGTCCCTTGTAAAGGTATGTGGCCCGAGGAGCCACTTAGTCCTGTATACTAGGTGACCCATCACTAAATACAGTTGGATGCAACGATAATCGCATGCGATATGTTGCTCTGTTAATTATTGTACTTTCATGTTGTGACTTAAGATCCGCAAAACTTCAGTATTGCTGTCGGATTATGGTTAGAATTAGAGTTAGGGTTAACAAGTGGGGTAACTAATCGATCAGCATTTCATCTTTTATTTGGTCAAAGGAAGTGTTGTCTTAATCCAACGATCCGTTATGTTTCATTTTACTTCAGTCGAATTTCCCAAAAATTCTTTGATCTCCTTTTTGAGGTTTGGGCAACACTTGATCTCTATATACGTGGCCATTGGAATATTCCATTAAAGTTCGCTTTTATTTCTCAAGCGTTGATTTAGTCAAAAAAAAAATTAAGAACATTAATTTTCTAATTTCTCTTATATATATATATATTCAACAGTAGACACATTCTATATGCATAACTCCAAAGACATATGTTCAACAATAGAAAGTGTCAATGCACATACCTTCAAATATATATATAAACTGTCTATACACAGAACTTCAAAGATATATATACAATGATAAAATCCTCATGCAACAGTAGACGAGAGAACAAGTTAACAGTTGTAAATTCAGATCTTGTTGTCATCGATTTGTGATCATTGATTTTCAGCTGTCATTTAATTCCTTCCAGAGAAGCTGCATCAGATTACAGGTGATTATTTAAAAATCGATTTGCACTTTAAACGCGAGATCTGAATTCTATTTGGTAAAGTCAAAATGCAATTGTATTCTGATCTCTGTTGTTACGCTAGATAGACTGAGGTAAACAATTATTTTTTGACTAGTTTGATTCGGGTTTTCTTGGCATTAGTTTCCTCGATCGAAGCATGTACTATTAACTTAGTATATGAGGTTAGCCTGAATATGGGCCAATTGCACCGAAAGGGCATAAATACAGCACCCTGAGTTGCTAGCTAAAACCGATGCTCACTTTTCCGCCAATACCACCCAAAAACTTGACGTAAGATTTACGGAGTTCGACATTTAGTTAATTCTCTAGTCTTATCTCTTCCTGTTCTTTATATATATATATATATATATATATATATATATATATATATATATATATATATATATATATATATATCACTTTTAAAGTACAACTATTCACCGACACGCGCCCCGTCGTCTACGACCCATCAGAGCGGATGAACTTTCGTAAATAATTGCATTCATTCAAGACGTATCGCAAAAACAAAAACAAAAACAAATAATATATATATATATATATATATATATGTATATATATGTATATATGTATATATATAGTGATATATATATATGTATATATATAGTTATATATATATATAGTGATATATATATAGCGATATATATATAGTGATATATATATAGTGATATATATATATATATATAGTGATATATATAGTGATATATATATAGTGATATATATATATAGTGATATATATGTATATATATATATATATATATATATATATATATATATATATATATATATATATATATATATAAAGCACTTTGTCTGTGTGCGTGTATGTGTGTATGAGTTCGTACCATGTGTACTTCGATTCTTGTTTAATTTCATACAAACATACTTTATGCATCTCGGAGTGTTCTTAGATTTTATATCGAGATGCCTCCGATAAGTATTGAAAAACGATAATCGAAAAAATCTGATTGATAAAGGAGCAGTCCGATTTTAACCAGAGTTAACACCTTTATGGGACCTATCATCACACGTACATCTGAGAAGTTTTATCACCGCACAAGCAGAAGAACTCGGCGTATAAAATAAACAATTAGTTTTTGTTTACATATAAGGCAGGGGCGCGTTCGAAATGAATGTTCCTGTTTAGAGCACAAGTGAGCATTGATACTTGCCGTATGAATTTTAAATTTTAATTCAAGCTATTATATAAAAATAATTTCGTAAAAACAATCTTAGATTCTCTACAGTACAATGTAGATTGCAATGTATTGTGGACTAAGTCACTGAAAAGAGACATGGGAAGCTTCTTCCCAATTCACTGCGATGAGTCCCCGACTAGAGCAATCGATCTGATTGACAAATAGTCGATGTTACTGAGTTTGATGATAGTAAAAGTATTAGAAATGTGAAACATTCGTTGATCTTCATTCAGTCCCGGGCAACTTCCTGCTTGTATATATATATATATATATATATATATATATATATATATATATATATATATATATATATATATATAGTGAGAGAAAGATAGAGAGGGAGAGGGAGATATAATGAAATGTGTGAACTTGTATTTAAGAGTTTTAAAACGAAATCCATGCAATGCTAAAGTACTTAGTAAAATCCATTTGTAAGCCATACTCTTAGCGCAAGCGATACTCACAATGCCATCGTGAATTACTTAGGACTTCTACTCGGTCATGGCTAACTGAACGAGAGCATGCTGTCTCCGAGAATTAAATAGAGGATTCCGTTGAAAATTCCGTGCAGATTCTCGAGTTCGATAGGAAGATTCCCGAGTTCGATAAGATACACCTGAAGAAGGTCGAAAGTAGCGTAAACAATTGAGGAGCATTAAGTTCCTGCAATCTCTTCACGTATTTCTCCTGATTCGGCATTGTCTCTAGTCAGTTGCATGTCTACATGCACAACGACCAGTAACAATGTTGGAATAATCAGTAAAAGACTTTATGTAATTTTAAAGCTTTCCTTCTCCTATATTAGTCGCCTAACTTATTATTCAGAGGCTATTAATGATTTTTAACTTAGGTTATCTAACTAGGGTTTGTCATAGTGATATAACCGTACTTGACATGGTTTTAAGATGTAAAAAAAATGTTCGGCCTGATATGTCTTATCTTTTCTATCGCAAGTCAAAATGTTCAGAAAGACCGGTGATATGGTTAACTTTATGTTTAAATGCGAGTCAATCAAAAAGTCATTAGGAATTTGACATGAGAGTAAATTATAATGAAAATAATAATCATATGTTGTCATTCGTGTTGACAGCAAATAAAATATTTGATTGATTTGAAATGTTATTTGAAGCGAAGCAAATATTATTGCATAAATTTGTTATTATATTTATACAATACGCTAAGACAACCTCATGTTAGTATTGAAAAAGATAGAATCGCCCGATCTTCGAAGAATTATCATTCCAGTGCAAAGGTCTTTGTCTGTTTGTAGAAAAGGGCATTTTAATCGATTTTAATTCATAATACACATAATATTATCAATTAAACACATCAACATGATTAATTGATGACATTTTCTTGCAGATTATTAAAGCATCATTCAAGTTTTTCTCCAATATTCTTATATATGTGGACGCAAATAAAACCTTCAGGAATCAACAGAAAGAGAATCATCTTCCATCATGATAATGCTCGCTCTCACACATCACTACGAACCAAAGATTTAGGACAATTTAGTTGTGAAAGTTCATTTGTGTAATTACTGCATATCCTCTTGACCTAGTTCCATTGGATTAACACCTATTTCGAGGATTACAAAACCAATTAGATTAGGTTAACATCACAAGAGGAGACCGAACATTAGTTAGATTAATATTTCACATCAAAAGAATGTTACAAGCGGAGTTCTTAACCATGTTATCATTAGAGATTGCTCATTGATAATAATCATCGGTGTTGCAGGGTGACCAGTACTTTCTACTTTTTTCGATAACCTTTGCTAGACTTAAGCTGCCTGCCATTGATTTTTCGCTGGCACCAACCATTGGTATTCTAAGGAATTTGGATGATAAGCCTCCCCAAGCTTTTTCTGTTCTTGTTGTTTTTCTCCACAATCCTTCCATCCTTCTTGACCTTCGCGACTATTTTGTATGGTATCAATAGATGGTGTCTTCTTTTGGGTTGTGTGCACAGCAAATAAGATTCCTTAAAGAAGAAGAAGAACAACAAGAAAAAGAACAAGTAGTAGAAGACGAAGAATTAATATTTATTGAAAGCAAAAAAAAAAATGAAATAGTGTAAAATAAATCAAGTTCTAAAATAATATTTAAAAAAATAATTGAATTATGAAATTAAATCCACCAGAATTTATTTCGGTTTTTTTTTTTTTTCATAAATAATTCAGTCGTGTTAATCTTTTACGAATATTTACAACAACAAAAAAAAAACTTAAAGAAATTTGAGAGCATTTAAATTGTCGCATAAAAACTGATTACTTGAAATCCTACCTAACTAATATTTCTGGTGAACCAAGTGCAAAAGAGATCCAGACAGTGGCACTTAAGGGAACAACGGGGATACTAAAAAGATCTTTCGGCTGGTTTCAATAAAAAGTAGAGTAATAAAATAATAAATAAATAAATAAATAAAGCTTAAAATTCTTAGCAAGGCCTTATGTACATAAGATTTGAAAGAGATTTGCGTCCAGTGGTTTTAATAAAGAGAGATTATAGCATGAGCTTAACGAACTGAATTATATTATATACCAATTTGATTAAATTAATAATTTAATGGTCAAACGATATCGTAATAATTAAAATTAAACTTTCAAAACCATGTTAAAAATAAGAATTTGTTTAAAAAAAAAATAGAAAAGATACGACATAGTAAAACAAGCAAATGAAAAAGTGTAATTAAGAAGTGTGTAATTATCTTAAAAGAAAATGTCTCACAAATATGACACAACTAGTAACAATAAAGTATCCAAATTATAAAATATTAATTATTGAATTGTTTGGTGCTTATTCACAATTTCACTTATGGTGATAAACAAAATTAACGAAACCCCTTTATTGTGCAATAACTTGTCACAGAATAAAGATGGTATATTCCAAAAATCACGAAATTTGGTCAAGCAGTTGTTTTATTTAGGAAAATCAAATTTTACGCTTTTTGACGATAACTTATTGTCGCAGCTTCTGCACTTTCTGGAGAGATTAATAAGGACAGGGAGCAATCAGTGATTAATGTGACCTTTTCCACATGCATTAATTAACTTTAAATTTCGTTTTAAACATATATATAAACTGACCCTTCTAAAATACCATCTTAATTTGCATATTTATTTTCTAAAAAAAATAAAGTTGTTTATTAAAACAAAAACAAAAAACACGCTATGTTAATAAATTTTGTTGTCTTTCCGACATTATTAAAAATATATGAATAAAAGAGCCGAGTTGTCTGCCCTTGTTGGTTGGCTGCCTTTGTTCGGCCTCCCTTTCATACTACTATGGCTGCTAATTGTTCCCCTTCATCGCGACCGAATCAAATTTGATTTTCTTGAATAAAACAAAAATACTTGATCAAATTATTTGGATTATTTCATTCTGGCTCCGTGACAGGTAATTACATCATCACTTGGCCTTCGGGACAAGATCAAAGTGTAGTATCTGTTCTTCAGATGCTGTACTTATATTTCTTGTTCTCTTTCGGTGGAGGAGAAATCCTTCACGACTGAGACAATTTTTATTTTTGTACCTTTTCTCCACGTTAAAAAACGACCCTGGTTTCTAACTCTGTCCCGTGGGGAGGCATAGTAAATAGGTACATCATACAGATTTTTCTGTATTTTCTCCAATTTTAATTTCTGGCATAAGTACAATTCTGAATAAGCACCTTTTTATATACTAATGGTTCATCACTTATAAAGGCGAAACGCCACAAAACGACACAACAGATAATTGTCCATATTAGATTTAAAGGCGACCATCTTGCAATTTGAACGGAAGTATGTTTTTTTTTGTTTGTTATTTTTTTTGTTTTTTTTTTGTTGTTGTTGTTTTCGGAATGCTATTGATTAATCACATTATCATAAGTTTCTTCCTGTTTAATAAAGATAATGTAACAATAGAGCGAAGATGAAAACTTATCTGTTTCAAAACAGATTAGATGTTTCGCGTGTCGGGCGACTGTTTTGCAGAGAAAAATAATAATTTGTGTAGACACCAACAGACTTTTTAATGAATGAATTAAAAGAAAACAGGGAGTCGAACTTTTGGCATATGAAAGAAAGCTTGTGTATTTTACTACTTGCTCTTATTTTATTCTCTCTCTCTCTCTCTCTCTCTCTCTCTCTCTCTCTCTCTCTCTCTCTCTCTCTCTCTCTCTCTCTACAGTGCTGGCAAAAAATCAAAGTCCGCAATTCAAAAACTGCAAATTTAAGCTAAACTTGATGTAACTGTTTAAACAACCTATACCTCATTTGATTCGCGTTTTATTCCTCTATAATTCTATATGTTCATAATTGACTTTTAATTGAAATATTCTAGTGTTCATGTCAATTTAAAAAACTAACTTCAACTGTAGGAGGCAAAAAGAAAGTCCGCAGCAACAAATTCGCTTAAAACCAGCTTAAATTATCGCCCCTAAATCAGTTTAAAATATTCACCAACAGGCAACAAAGCATCTCTAATCGTAATTGTTGTTGTCCAGGTTATACAACGTAACATTTAATCCATAAGCTACGACTTTCTCTTAGTGATCTTCAGGAGCTCATTAATCTCCACCTTTCTGGTTTATCTAATCGAGAAATCGGCCGCAGATTGAAATGTGATAAAAAAAAAACGGTACAAAAGACTGTGCAAAAGCACAAAAACACCGGCAGTGTTTGTGTTGCTCCTAAATCTGGTCGTACTAGAGTTACTTCTAACGGGAAAGACAATGCTATCAAGATCCGCAGCCTAAGAAACAGATTTGAAACGGCTCCCCAAATCCAACAACAGAGCAATCTTGTTAAAACGGGCTCTCTTTCTGCTGTCAAGAAAAGATTAAAGGAACTTAATTTGTGAGAATATGTTGCAAGACGCAAGCCAATGATTTCTGTAAAGAACAGAAAGCGCTGTCTGGACTGCGTCAGATGCAATGAAGATCATGACTCTTCATATTCGTCAAAATTGCTTTTTAGCGACGAAAGCAAGTTCAATAGGCTAGACAGTGATGGTAGGCAGTACGTCCGTCGGAGGAAAGACAAAGAATTTAATCGTAGGTGCTTAGTTTCAACGCTGCAAGGTGGTGGAGGTTCAGTTTTGGTGTGGGGCATTATTAGTACCAATGGTCCAGGGCCTATAGTTCGCTTGCAAGGTCGAATTAATTCGACTAAGTACATTAATATGTTGACTGAGCATGTTCTACACTACTTTGGTCGAAATTTGAATGATAATCCCAATCATTATGCAGGATAATGCTCCCATTCATACAGCTGGCAATGTCAAGAGGTTCCTGGAAGAGTATGATATTCCGTGTTTGGCCTGCACAATCTGTAGACCTAAATCCTATCGAAAACATATGACATTTCACCAAGCAACAGCTACGCAATGATGAGGTTTCAAATTTGGAAGAACTTTGGATAAAAATTAAAGAAAAGTGTGATGCCCTTTCTCTTGAGTATTGTTGCAGTCTAATTCAAGGAATTCCCAAAAGATTGCAGGCTGTCAAATTGCAGAATTGCTATGTTACTAAATATTAACTATTTCATTGTGTTCTTGTTGTATTTGTGTTGCATTAATGTCCTAAAGTTACATTTAAATATCAATTTTCCATTGTGCGGACTTTCTTTTTGCCTCCTGAATTTTAAGTTATTTTTTTTTAATTGACGTGAACACTAGAATATTTCAATTAAAAGTCAAATATGAACAGGTAAAATTATAGAAGAATAAAAGGCCAATCAAATAAGGTATAGTTTGTTTAAACAGTTAAATTAAATTTAGCTTAAATTAGCAGATTTTGAAAAAATTACAAGCACGGACTTTCTTTTTGCCGCTTGTGTATCTATCTATTTATTTTGTGTATTTTTTTTTCATTTATTAAAACGATTAATCAATTTACGTCAGCTCTGCTTCGACTCTTTTTCCGCTATAAATAAATAATAGTAATACTATTTTGTTTTGATAACATTTTTGCAAATCTAATATATAAAAGGCTATATGTCTGTCTGTTTGTTTTTCTGTCTGTCTTCATATTTTCAAACTCTATCTTTTCCAAAACTAAGAGTCGCAGAGCGACGCTAGGGGCTTCAGATAATTAGATTCTTTAACGAGCCGTTCTTTTATGGGTCCTTGGCCAGTTAAAATAGTTTTACACGGATCAAAAATGGTTCAAAATTGAAAAAATCGTTATACGTTTGGTACATTCATCTCTAGTTTATTTTTAATTTTTACTTTTGAAATTACGACTCTATAATAATATATACGAAATCTGGACAAATTAAAATATCATATTTAAGCGTATTTTACGACCGGGCAAAGCCGGGCGCCGCCCCGCTAGTGCTCTATAAATAGTTTTAAAAATTAATATTGCAAACTAGCAGGAGTTGCTTAAATTCAACAACAGCATCTTTCATGTAATATATTACTGCTGGGAATTCTGTGGGCGTTCAGCGTGAATGGAGACCCTGTGATATTATTGTAGTCCTTTTGTACGTGAACACTAGAATATTTCAATTAAAAGTCAAATATTTATCTAAGTAATCTGGTTAATGTAGTGTCAGAATATATCTGGTTATTACGGTTTATCTCCAATATATCGAGTATATATCCGACACAGTTAGGCACAGTTAATCAACTGAGAACCACAAGATATCAACGGATACACATTCGAGAGTCAAAGCAATGAAAAGAATATGCTGTTGTCATAGCCCTAGTTATCACCTTCCATCCTCGTTTTAAAAAATAGGATCTCCCGATCAAATAATGTGTAATCTGGAAACCGTGGGCACATACATACGTATGATTTTTTTTTTTTTTTTTTTTTTTTTTTTTACAAATCAGTTTTGCTTCTAAGCAACTAAAAATCAATTCACGGAAAAATGTTTGCATGATTAAAACTTAATTTCTTTACTTTTGCCTAATGAATTTCGCTGAGTCATTTAACATTCCTCCTGCTTATCGCCCGTTCCTCATTTGTTAGATTAATGAAGGAGAGAAAACAGTAGTAATGCGACGTTAACCGTGGCCTTCGTTATAAAGATGGCCGGCCAGCTGAAAAAATGACGTCATCACCAAGGTCCCAACAAGCAAGATATGTGGAACTCTTAGACTGTCAATAATGAACAGTAATTTTTACAGACAGCGTTACAAAACTTCAAAATTGGATTAAAATAAAGAAATAAAGAAAGAACACGATGATTTATACTGAAACTCATCTAATATTAATAATAAAAAAATAATTAAAAAAACACAAGTTATTTGTTTAAGTATATTATAAGCAATTGAATATTTCGTTGTATTATAGATTTTAAAGATTAGAATGCGTTCTTTAATTACTTATAAATTACATTTTAAAAAAGTGAAGGAACACGATTTGATTTGAAATAAACTTGAAGTTTATTTAATATAATTAAATGAAAATTATGCATGTAAGATTATGAATATTTGAAGCAGAACACAAGCAAAACATTTAATATGAGTTAAGACAATAAACAAATATTAAAATTAAACTTTTTTTAAATCAAAATGAATATTTTTTTAAATCAAAATGAATATTTTTTAATCAAAATGAATATTTTTTAATCAAAATGAATATTTTTTAATCAAAATGAACCACAATATTTTTTCAAAATCAAAAACAATATTTTTAATAAATTCATGAAATATTGCACAGTAAAAAAATTAACCTAAAGAAAAAATCATGTTTCTTATTTAAGATTATTTCACCACATAACAAAAATAACATGCAAAATCATTTTTTTATATCCATATTTTCAGTTTCTTAAAATACGTGGGTTTGTATTACGGTACACAAAAATTCGAAAAAGTTGTCAAAAAACAGATATATAACAAATAAATGTTATCAAAGGCAAGATAAGTTACTTTTCTGCCAAACTGGATATATTTTTCGTGTTTTTATTCAATATAACATGTTTATTCAGCTCGAAAAACATAGTGTTTACCGATGTATTCGAAAATTCGAGATGGCGTCTGATTCTCTCTTTAACACGGTAAGTTTAGGAAAAGGTGTTATAAATACAAAACCGGATAAAATACTGTTAAAAACTCGCTCAATATATGTTACCGTGACATAGGTTGACATATATTCGGCGGGTTTTTAATAGTATGTTGTATAGTTTTTTATTTATAACACCTTATCCCAAACTTACCGTGTTAAAGAGAGAATCAGACGTCATCTTGAATTTTCGAATACATCGGTAAACACTATGTTTTTCGAGCTGAATAAACATGTTACATTGAATAAAAACACGAAAAATATTTGGTAGAAAAGTAACTTATCTTGCCTTTGATAACATTTATTTGTTATATATTTGTTTTTGACAACTTTTTTGAATCTATGTGTACAGTAATACAAACCCAATTACGTTAATGAAATGAATTGTACCTATTTACTATGCCTCCCCACGGGACAGAGTTAGACACCAGGGTCGTTTTTTAACGTGGAGAAAAGGTACAAAAATAAAAATTGTCTCAGTCGTGAAGGATTTCTCCTCCACCGAAAGAGAACAAGAAATAGAATGCAGCATCTGGAGAACAGATACTACACTTTGATCTTGTCCCGAAGGCCAAGACTGTTTAAGACCACGAGTGAACGCGCGTTTTTTTGTTTTTTTTTAGTTTAGTTTCATATATATATATATATATATATATATATATATATATATATATATATATATATATATATATATATATATATATATATAAGTATTTTTAAATTTTATCTTTCTAGCTTTAAAAAAAAAGTTTAAAAATTTTATCAGCCGGCATAATTTATTTTTAAATATTGAAAAATTTCAGGAAAATTAATTTTTGTTAGATTTTTAAAACGTGTGTCAACAGCTTAAAAAAATCGTGTTTTAAAGAGTCAATGTTGTCTCGCATTTTCATTAGTTTTGTATGCTATAAAAAAAATTTTTTTAATATTAGCAATTTATTTGAAGCTTCTTCTTTTGAATGGTAAAACATTTAGGATGATAATATTGAATTAAATTCTAGTTACATCGTGTTAAATACAGGGGGGCACGTTAAAACTTACTTTGCTGAATGGAGATGGTGTAAAATCTTTTTTTTTTTTTTACTGCATTATAATTCTTTATCTTTCGGAAATTAAAATACTGTCACTTTTTGGTCCTTTACGATAATTTCCTCAGCAAGTTGGAACGATGCACCGTGAAGGCATTTTAATAAAAAAAGAAATATTACACTGACTTCAAGACGTTACGAGTGCCTACCGGTGACTACCGGTGTCACCGGTATGGACTATCCGTGATGACGTCAGCAGATTAAATTATTTTTGCCCACCGGCCATCTTGTCTTTTAAGACGGTCTTGCGTTAACTCGTCGTCGTCGTAGTAGTAGTAGTAGTAGTCGCAGAAAGAGGCCGACAGAGACAAACAGAGAAAGACAGTAACAGAGAGAGAGAGAGAGAGAGAGAGAGAGAGAGAGAGTGAGAGAGAGAGAGACTGCTTTTGGTGTTTGTCATTTTATTTATTTATTTATTTATTTATTTATTTATTTTACTAACAAGGGGATCCGACGTTATCCGGGATTGAATGGTGATCAACACAATGTTTCACACTTCCATATTTTTTTATTTGCATCGAAATCGGCGAAATCGTCCATTTTCCAATCAAAGCAATTGATTGCCTGCTATAATTGGAGGACCCATCGCGGTGAACCGGAAAGAAACTTCACATTCCTTCCTGCTGTGACAGTCTACAATACATTGTAGTCTACATTGAACTGTTAAGAACCTACCTAAATAATTTTATAAAATCAAATTTTATAAAATTATTTTTATATACTGGCTTGAATTAAAAGTTAAAATGCAAAAGTCAAGGATCATTGTTCAATTGTGATTTAAACAGAAACATTCATTTCGAACGCGTCCCTGTCATATCCAAGAACCTACTATTGATTTTATATGTCGAGCCTTTCTGCTTGTTTGGTAATAAAACTTCTCAAATGCAATTGTAATGTTAGGCTGTATAAGGTGTATACTTTGGTTAAATTCACTGTTCTCTCTTTCATCGGATTTTTTCGGTTATCGATAATTATCGAAAATCTTCCGATACAAAACCTATCTAAGAACACTGCGAGATACATTAAGTACATTTGGGTGAAATTTCATAAAACTCAGCCTAGCTGTTTCGGAGCCAATTGGAAACGAACTCACGCACATACACATACACACATAAGTTCCTTTTATATGATAGTAGAAGACAGAGAGAGAGTGAGAGAGAGAGATTTAACTGGATTTGCAAACTCACTTTTCCTGATTCAAACAATTAAACCGGACTTAATGACTGACCTAACGGGTCAGTATTTCTTCTTTCTTTTTTTACACAGTGATCACCGCTTATCAAGGCCCGGAAGCCACTCAGGGATAAGGGTTATTGCAAGTACATTACGTTAGTGTGGAGATTTGATTAAGTGTTTACTTAAGGGGGCGGTTCATTAGGAATTTGTTAACGTTGGACTTGAACACATCCAAGTTGTAGTCCGATGGGAAGCAGGCAGACGGAACAGAGTTCCACAGGCGTGCAGTTCTAAGAAAGAAGCTTTGTTCATGGAATCCACGTTTTGATTTAGGCATTCTTGTACACTACTAAAACTATGTGCGTCTTACTGATTTCTTCGTTAGTTCGTTCGTTCGTGCGTTGTCTTCGCACAGACTGGGTTGGCATTATCGCTAAACATTAAAACAGAAGTGAGATAACCCTGCACCGTGAATGCCATTGCAAAATGACGATGTCATTCATCAAACCAGAGGACAAGAAGCGGAAGAGATCTTCTCGTGGCAACAAGTCGTCTACGGTATTAACCATCCATACTCCTGGGGTTCTATTTAATAATAAAATTGAAAATAATTATGATGTAATTAATTTTCAATAAGCTGCTAGAATTCTTAAGAAACCCCGTTATCATGAGATAATTAGTTATTACTCATAGTTATTAATCATCATATCATAATATAATTAGTTATTAATCATTTGTATTATGAGATAATTAGTTATTAATCATAACTAATAGACACAGTTAAGATGAAAAACATAATTGATTATAAAACAGCTGTTTAATATTTGAAGAACTTAATATCAAAGTATTAAAACTCATCATAATACATTTGGCATAATGAAAAGAGTGTTCGCTAATGGGCTGAGAGTACCGGAGTTCGAATCTCAGTACTGGATGCCCTTATATGATGATCAAAGATAAAGTGCGGTATTCCTAGAAAAAGAGTGCCGCTCATTACACCTTGGTATAGTACGGGGTGAAACGATAAAATTGTCACCCTAAAGAAAATAACACTACAGCTTTATTTGAAAACTTTTATTGAAAAAAATCAATTCAGGTAACCTAATTATGTAGTTGACATCTCTTCAATATAGCCGCCTTCAGCCTCAATCACCGCCTTGATACGGATCCGCAACTGAGAGCATGCCTTTTCCACAAGCGCCAGTGGGAGCTGGGGGATGACGGCGATCAGGCTGGCTTTGGTGTTGTGAGAGGTCATGTTTGTGATGTTCTCGACATATGACCAAACGAAGTAGTTCAGCGGGTTCAGGTTGGGGGAGGAGGAGGTCCAGTGAGAGAAGGTTACAAAGTCGTAGCACTTCTGAAGCCAAGCCTGGGTTTCATTGGACTTGTGGGCCGGCGCTGAATCTTACTGCCACACCCAGGGTCTGTCAGCAGCCACCTGATTGCACTAGGGGATCACCACACTCTTCAGCACATCCAGCTACACTTTGGTATTGATTTGAAGCCGACTTCAAAGATGCGAGGTGGCATGATGTGGCCCTCACTTGAAACCACACCAAAGACCAGAACCGTGGCCGGAAACTTCGTTTTCATCCCCCTAGGCATGTCTGTTATTCGTGACAATACAGCGATGCATTTTGAGGGTGTTGTTAATTGTCCTGTTGTAATAACTTGGATCGCAAAAGAGCATGCGTTGTACAGCGGCACATCTCCGATCTCATGGTTGAACATTGTGTCACTTTCAGACATGATAGAAGGCCCCTATCGCTCTTGAATATGTACACAACTGGCCAACTAGTAGATGGTTTGCAACCAGTTTCTCATCAAACGGAAATGGAATCATGTCTTCTTCTCTATGGCGAGAATTTTATCGTTCTACCCCGTAGTTAATGAAAAGTGAAACCTTCAACTTGCTCTCCATAATGATCTACCATTTTAGTTTTTTACTTAATAATGCTATCTCCAAGCTTTTGTTCTCATTGAATGTGAGTATTCTTAAACAAATTCAAAGCCATCAATATTGAAGTATCTATAGTAAAGAACTTTATATATATATATATATATATATATATATATATATATATATATATATATATATATATATATGAAATTGGTATATTTCGGCAGCATTTTTTCATTCAAGCAAATATTATTAAATGCAACGGAAACACTTACAATAACAAGTCAAGCATGTATGGTCCCCCGTGAGTGCACAGTGAACGAGGCATAAAAAATGCCTATGTTTAGCATTGCCTCCCTCTCCCATTTAGCCGTAAAAGTCCCCAGAGGACGTCAAATCCTGGTGAAAATGAACAAACGGTACAGTTTTAGGCCTTAACACATGTAAATTTGAGTTCTGCACCATGCAAAAAAAAGAAATGACCAAGTCCATCATTTTGCCCTCCCTCATTTAGTCCAAAAAGTCCCCAAGGCCTTAACATATTTTAATTTGAGTTCAGCACCATGCAAAACTGCTAAATAGACATACACAGAAAATTTTGGACAAATATGGTAAAATAGTCCCAAAAATGAAATGTTTTTATTAGCCCTAAAAGAGCCCCTGTGGCACACCCAAAGGTTATCGCGAAGTATAGACAAACAAAATTATACCTTCTTATACCTCCTTATACCTCCAATTACCACACTTGTATTAACTTCTAAGAAATGTAATTACGGTTAACCTTCAAATTCCCCATCTTCCCTTATATCTTATCGTAATATTCTTCATTAATAATTCTAAGCATAGTTATGCGTAAGATTTCCCATTAATAACACCAAACTAAAATTTTAAAAAGGAGGGTTGAACCAAATAATTTTTCTTAGACCTGTGTTTTTTATTGTTTGGGGAGGTTTACTATAGTTGATGGTGGTATTACTATATCAACTACCTTTTAGAGCTGCTTCAAAATTTCCCGTTTTGATGAGTTTGTACCAATTCTATTTTCGATGGATTTAGGGATGTGGTTAATGATATGTTTCGGATCGTTGGATAAAGGGTATATATATATATATATATATATATATATATATATATATATATATATATATATATATATATATATATATATATATTCGAAACATATCAATAACCACGCTCCATAAGACCTGACACCGTACGCGGTCAACATACACTATCCTATTTCATAACGATATTTACCTTTTTTATTGTAAATAAACATTCGATATTGATAGTTTTTAACTGTTTATCTGTGTTTTGTCATCCCTTTGCTAACGTGGTTTCCTTACTGCCTTGTGTCTATTTTTTTAGTTGTTCGGCCCTGCAACATAAGCACTGCGAACAGAGACGTCGGAGATGATTCTAAATTGGTTTGAACGAAGCAGATTTCATTCATTCCGGTTTTGTTGTCCTGTGACCACACGTATACATTGTCACACCATTATTTGCACGATCTTTTTTGCGTTCGCTTTTCCAGATCATCTCTTCTAGGCACGTCTTAGATCATTCATTTTCAGATCTTTGCATATATCCAAAGAGTTTTAATACCTCGCTCTGGATGACTGAAGTGACTAGTATTAGAGTTGTGATCTGATGAAGTTCTTTAATCGAAATGTGATCCGTGTGTCTGCCGTCAGTTATAAATCACATTATATAATTTTGAAGTGTTTCTATTTTCAACAGGAATGAAGTTAGCCTCGGGGTCAGTTCTTAATATGAAGAATATTCGGTTCACCGAATAAAGGGCAATCTGAGTGTGAACAAAGATATCTATATAAGTTCCGTCGATAATGTGTTACAAATGGAGGAGCCATTAGGTAAAGGGCGATAAATACACTCCCATTGTTTGGATTAATTCCCCTTTTGCTGAAAATCCAGAATTGCTCGGGTGCAGTACTTTGAAAAATTAAGGTTTATAATATATGAGACCATCCGTGATCCGTTGAGTCAATATTTTATATTGCATCCTCCCTTTTGCTATCCCACTTTTCCTCCTCTTTATTTCTCCCTTCTTTCTCTTATCTTTTATTATATATATCTCTCGTTCTCTCTCTCTCTCTCTCTGTGTCTCTCTTTTTTTTTCTTGTTTCTCTTTCTCTCTCTATCTCCTCTCACTCCTTCCTCCCTTTCTCCTACCTCTTTCCTATGTTCCACTACTTTGATTGATATCGCGACCAAGTTTGGTGACGCTTTGTTAAGTGATGTGGACATAAGCTGTACACAAAGAAACATAATAACAAACCAAATCGACCGAAAAAAAAAACATAACCTCCGCTTTGAAGGCGTGTAAGTCATTAAGGCAAACAATAATTCCGTGGTTTTTGCTATTGTATATCGTTATCCCACACACGGATCTGAGCAACACTGGATCAACTTGTTAGTATTTGTTGTTATTTTTTATAGCATTTTCTTTAAAACGAAATCTTCCACTGCTAGCAGTAATAATGCGATGATAAACATTTATTGATTTTAAACTATCAGTAAATTTTAAATAAAGATATCGCCCTACACACAAGTATGATTTTACGTTTGAGAAAATATATGAACATTTATCATGTGTTCTTACAGCAATCGGGAAAAAATAACAACTCTGTATGTAAAGAATCAGAATCGGTAATTATATCGGAATCGAGAATTTAGTACGGAATCGGGAAAATATTGGAATCGTCATATCACTAATATAATAATAGAATATGTTTATAAATAGATATAAATTATTTTTAGCTACAGACACTAGTGTTCCATGCTTACGTAATAACCATTTAGGAAGTGATAATTATTGCTGGTCGAAGGATTCGAACATGGTCACAAAATAACTTTTGATTCTGCAGTCCGGTATTCGACAAGGGGTAACTAAGAACTAAGAATTAATATGAGAAAGGAATGAGATTTAAGTTATATATATATATATATATATATATATATATATATATATATATATATATATATATATATATATAATCATGAGGCAAGCTTGGTTGGTTGTCTTTGTTTTACGGCATATCAACCCTTCTTTCAAAGGTTATTTAATGCCGAATCCAGTGATTTTGAAGAACAATTTTTTAATAGAATATATTTGTTTGTTTGTTTTTTTCAAGTCGGTTTCTATTTAACCCATAATTGGAACCCTAACAGGTACTACCACTCCGGGTCAGAGTGGACCTGGGAGCAAAGGCAATTAAAGGGTAGCTCCACACTCCCCAAACCCCGCAAGCTAGGGCCTCACCATCGGATATAGTTTAAGGTCATATCCAGGCCATAGAGGCAAGAAGACAAATGCAGAAAACTGGTAAGACGCCAGAACACTGATTTACGGCCAATAGCTTATTTATAACTCTCTTAAAAAGGTTCAATCGTCGTTAGAAATGCGCTCATAACAATATTTTTTATAAATAAATAATCAGTTTTAACTACAACCCCTAGTGTTTCATGCTTTCGCAATCATCACTATATGAAGTGATAATTACTACCGATCGAAGGATTCGAGCTCAGTCACACAATCGCCTTGAATCTTTTGTTCAGTATTCAACTCCTAGGCCATCGAAAGGAAAATCCATCAAAACATATGTAGATTAAAATTCCCGAACAAAACAGTTTTGCACACTTTTATTTCTTTTCACAGGGATTTAAATAAAGATATAAACCTTATGCCTAGAATCTCGATTTCAAATTTTGATCAAAATTTGTTACATAATGGCGATTCTAAAATGTAAAGTCTAAGTTTAAAATGGTCTTACAGGAAATTGAAATTCAATGAATCTTGCTTGATTAGTCAATTTGAATATTTGGTATACGGCCCCATACAATCAAATGTTAAAAACAAAACTTGGCAAGAAATTTCTAGATCTTATTGAAAAACACTTTCCCGCAACCAACCCCTTACACAAAATCTTCAATAAAAATACCATTAAAGTTATCCTACAGTTGTTGTGAAGATGTAGAGATGATAATTAAAGCACATAATAACAAAATATTAAATAAAAACAAAGTAAACAACAACAAAATAAACAATAAAAAAGTAAACACCATGACAAAAATAAAACTAACACTAACAGAAATAATAATAATAATAATAATAATAATAATAATAATAATAATAATAATAATAATAATAATAATAATAATAATAATAATAATAATAAACCAACCCTGGACAAAAACAACCATACTATAAATAAAAATACTAATAACGAACAAGATAAATGCAACTGTAGACACCGCACACTTTGCCCTGTTCACAATAAATGTCTAACCAAAAGCGTAACTTTTGCTGTTGCCTAACAATATTTGCGAAAGAAAACCCGAATAACAAGAAATATTACGTAGGCATGACTTCTTTAGATTTCAAAACCCGATTCTATGACCACAAAAGTACATTCAACAATAAAAAACACCGTATAAAAACAACACTAGCGAATAAATACTGGGAACTCAAAGAAAGCGGACATTCGCCGGTAGTCGAATGGAAAATAATAAGACAAGCTACTACGTGGAGGGACCTAGACGACCCATGTAGATTATGCCTTCAGGAAAAATTTGCTATCCTGTACTTTAAAGAACCCCAAAATCTATTAAACTGTAGAAGAGAAATAGCAAATAACTGTGTTCACAAGATAAAATTTACTCTAGGATAGCGATACAAAATAGTTTTAAAACTAACAAAAACAATAGAAAATAAACAAATAAATAAATAAAATAAACATGAATATACATAAACGATCACAAATATATGTATGTATATATATATGTATATATATATGTGCATATATGTATGTACACACATATATATAAACTAACAATAAATAAAAACACTAACCTAGTTTTAAAACAGATCCTTTGTCCGATAAAATGCATGCCGATTGGCTGATAGGAAGGGAGCGGTGGATACTAGAAAGCTGATTGGCTAACTAAAATCTCAATAGAAGAGAAGCATATAAAAACGATAAACAACCACAGAATTCGCGCATAAGCCTGAAGAGTCCTAGAGTGGATGAAACGCGGAATATTCAGTGTAGCTTAATCGCCATATATATTTTATAAATTACTAACTAGCTCTACTTACGTATTGAGCACTTTTGAAGTAAATACTTCAAGTTTACGCATAAATCTATACTTTCGTACATTAATTTTATGTGAGTAAATTAAGTAGTTATATATATATATATATATATATATATATATATATATATATATATATATATATATAATCCAAATAAATTTTCAGTTTACAAATCGAATTTCCTTTTTTTTTCCTTACAGTCTGCCATTCTATTAATTTATTAATTAATTGATTTTAAAAAATTATTTTATTTGATTTTATTTTATTTGATTCAAGTGAAGTATGTTTTATTTTTATATATTTTCAAATTCATCCTAATCGGTGATAAATATTTTTAATGCTAATCTTCTGATGAAAAGGTCATAACGTTTAAAATCGATGAGTTAAGTATTCTTCTTTACTATAATTCCTTGTTTAAATTTTGAATGGATTTATAAATATTGTAATTTATTCAATTGTCCTTGTTTATATACATTGCATTGTTTACATGTAAACTTCGACCCATATCTGATTTTCGATCAAGTTTCGTTCATGCATTTTCAACATTCTTTGTTCAGTCGCCGCTCAATGACACTTTGGTGATCGTCTTATCAGTAGGAGGTGTAATTCTGAATTGGATTCACACTCACTCGGGTTTAAAGCTTCAGATGTATTTAATCTGTGAGCTTAACTTAAAGGTAATGTCTATCAAAACAATTATTTGGATTATTCAGACTAGTGTTCTAATCTTGTGTTTTATTCTCACAGCGTTTCATTCTGTCGAACTCGGGAATCCACAAGAACCGACGGTGTAACGGATAAAGTACTCAGTAAAAGTTAGTTTTAAGTTACACATTTCTGCAGATTGACGTTTAAATCCTCGATGAGGGTAATACTAAGAATGCGATTGCGAATAACTTGAGACTTTTAACCGATCATGGCTGACAGGACAAGAGAATACTACCCACGTGGATTGAATAAAGAGTTCCATTCGAAATTCTATGCAGATTCACGAGTTCGACAGAAAGATTTCCGCAGTCGACAATATACACCTGAAGAAGGTCGAGGTTGCATCGACAGAAACGTCATAAGAACATCACTTAAGCGCAGTAGTCAGAATAACTAAAATAATACAAATTATCAATCCCCTGTCATCAAAATGCCATAATTACCAAATTACTTCTAGGCTAGAATTAGGTTGACAGGAAAGTTCTTGCGGGATTTTTAATTTTGATTTCAAATGATAGGAGAATTTCGTTGGCATATTCTCCTGACATAGTTCCCCCGAATTATTACTTATATATATATTTGTACGTACACGATTACCTTCTAAACTAATCCTTATGGATTTTAGAACAAAGATGCTAGGCCTAAGGAGTCGCAATTGGGGATATATTTAGTTTAATTTATTCTCATGGTAAAAGAGTACAGAATCCATTCATCAAAATTAGATCGATCTGAAAATCTATATAATTATAACCCACTTTCCGGTTTACGACATCTGGTTGCGCATGCGCGCATAACCTGCACACTGAAAAATTAGCGTTATTATTTCGAAATTATTATTTAACATGGGAAGAGTGGGGTTTAAAATAACTTAAACGTAATACAGAAATGAATGATGTAAAAAAATCAGACAGTATTTACAATTGTTTATTTGAATAATTTAAACGCGAAAAAAAAAACAAAATAACAATTGGGACACTGAAATATTAACGTTATTATTTCGAAATTATTATTTAACATGGAGAGAGTGGGGTTTAAAATAACTTAAACGTAATACAGAAATGAACAATAAAAAAGCAGATATATCAAAATTTAAATTTAACTATAATAAGTATTATGGTATCTGTTCAGTGCACATTTACCTATAAGTATGGTCAACCACTTATAATTCAGTAACTGTAAAAAAAAATTCCAAAATAATCAAGTATAATAAACAGAACAACTCATAGAAATCTACCTAGATTCTTTTTTCATTTTCATATACTTTCATAGAAATGTTTCTGTTATGTCAAAAAAAAACTATTTTCTTTACGTCACAAGTGTCACGCTCATACATGAATTCCATAGCTAATATAACATACTAACCCAACGGGTCACAGGTAGTCGAGTTTAACTATAGATATAAAAGAGCAATCATTAAATATTTCCCAAATTTCAGTTTCCTTTTGGATTATTTTAAAGGTTTTAGGGCACGATAATAATTTTAGACATTTTATAAACTCCAAGGAGGCAAAAATGGATGGTGATATTCAATGACGCCAAGACTAAGCTTGTTTCCTTTAATGATTACAAGAAACCTTCTAAACCACCAATAGCTATGGCTAGAGATAAATTACCGGAAAGTACTTCGTTTAAACTCCTCAGCTTAACGTTCATAGGGAACATGAGTTGGAACAGATATATCAAGGGCATTGCCGCGGCTGCTGCGAAGAAGGTGGGCTCTCTCTACTGTGGTAGAATGTTACTTACGTCTGAAAGTATCCTGTACCTTTATAAGTTGACAATTCGCCCATGTATACAGTATTGTTGCCACAGTTGGGTTGATGCATCTGCTACAAGTCTCTCGCTCCTGGACAGGGTCCAAAAGAGAGTCGCCAACCTAATAGATCTTGAACTGTCAGCCAGGATTTAGCCTCTCTCCCATCGAGGAAATGTTGCATCCTTGCTGGTTTTACAAGTATTTTATTGGTAGATACTCTGACGAACTAAAAACCTTTGTACCCCTCGACGTAAATACCCCGGAAAAACCTGACACGCAGCAAAATACTACCCCTATCCCCAGGAGCCAGAAAGACATGTACTCTAATAGTTTTTTTCCCCCCAGAACAGCTAGACTTTGGAATTCCCTTCTGGGTTCCTGCTTTCCCGACTGTACTGACATGCAGAAGTTCAAGTGTGATGTAAACAGACATCTTGCTGCTCAACTCGCAACATAGAATCTCTACAATTATGTCCCAAATAGTAACCCCCTACATCAAAGTGGCACTGTGCCCTGTTTGGGATTAAAGTGTAATAAAAAAAAAATGTAATAGAATTTGATAAATATTGAAATAATGTTTCTAGACGTAAGGTTTAGTATCACTTTGTCTTGATTTTAATCTTCAAAAAAGGACATAAAACTGGTGCAAACATTTTCTGTCCAGAAAATTTGTTTTTTATCCGTTATGGGGCTAGTAGTTTTATTATATTGTAGTTATACGAGGGGCGTGCAATAAGTAATGCCCCTGACCCACTTCCCATAGAAGTAGAGCAACGAAACTTGGCACATTTATTAGTCTTTCTCTACATAGGAACCACCCAGAGTTATGCATTTCTCCCATCGTTTGATGCAGCTCTGGAGACCGGTTTTGTAGAACACCCTAGGTTGGTCCTCCAACCACAACGTGACTTCAGAAATCAAGGATGCATCATCTGGGAAACGCTTTCCTTTCAAAAACAACTTCATGGCTGGGAAGAGGTGAAAGACAGAGGCTGCAAGGTCAGGAGAGTATGGAGGATGGGGAAGGATTTCATAACCACACGCTTCTGATCTGGCGACATACGAGTTGTGGACCAGAGCGTTGTCCTGCAGGAGGAGGATACCTTTGCTGATCTTGCACCGCCTCTTGATTTTGATAGCTTCCCTTAATTTCCTCAAAAGTGAAGCATAATAGGCTCCTGTAATTGTGGTACCCTTTGCCAGGAAATCTGTCATCACTACTCCGTCCTGGGCCCAGAAGACTGTGAGCATGACCTGTCCAGCGGAGGGCTGCACCCTTGCCTTCTTTGGAGGTGGTGAGTCCAAGTGCTTCCACTGCATTAACTGGGCTTTGGTCTCTGGATCATAGTGATAGACCCAGGTTTCATCCTGTGTAATCAGTCTTTTGAAAAACTTTCACTCATCTTCTTGGCACATCTCCAAGTTCATCCTTGAGGACTCGACGCGTTCTAGCTTCTGGGATGGTGTGAGCAACCTGGGAATCCATCTGGCAGACACCTTATGCATATGCAAATGGTCATGAATGATAGTTTCCACAGACCCTGGACTAATCTTGACATCTTGGACTATTTGGCGAATAGTAATGCGCCGATCTTCCAAAATGACAGGCTCAACTTGACGGACAGATGCCTCATCAATGGCAGAAGGGGGGGCGACACGATCTGGGAGCTGTTTCCACAGACTTCCGGCCATGTTTGAATTCACGATGCTAGCGTTTTACAAGGTCATATGATGGGACATTATCACCATAAGTTTCTTTCATTTCATCAAAAGTCTCCTGTGGTGTGCGTCCTTTCAAATACAAAAACCGGATCACTGCTCGACACTCAACAGGCTCTATTTCACACCTGACTTAGTTCAAACACCTGTAAAATAGAAACCACAATTAGTTCAAAGCTGTAATTTGCCACATAATCCGTAGAGATATAAATCGTTGCCCATGCAAAATTTCAGCTAGATCAGACAATTGGGTGTGGGTCAGGGGCATTACTTATTGCACGCTCCTCGTATATCTTGGAGTTGTTTCTGGTTTGACCATTTTTTACAGGGTTGGATACGCCTCCATCTATACGTATCTTAGATTAGTGAGCGATCACTGATGATGGCCTGTGAGACAAATACTAGTGAGTGTAATAATAATAATAATAATGACCCCTCCCAAATTTACCACCACCCGTAGATGTTTACTATATTTTTTTAGTTTTTAACCAATGTTCACATTATAGTATGATTGTCTTTTAGTAGTTATGTGAACTTTATTTCCGTATTCATGTATTCTTCGCTGATATGAAAATGAAGACTATAGCGGAGTATAGAATCCCTAACCATGTAACTGATACACATTTTGATGAAAAACATGGGGAAAAAATTTACATAGAAGAACAGAAAACCAAAACTTTAAATGTAATTTCTGCATTAAAAATAATAGTTATTTAAATATTTCAACATATAATCTTGTGGGGAAAATCCAGCTCCCAACAAGGGGAACTCTGGATAGAAACAAAAATAAACATTGTCTCAGTCATGAATGATTTCTCCTCCACCAACCGAGGACAGAAAAGGTGAATTGTAGCATCAGAACAGATATAACTACACTGTGATCTTGTCCTGAAGGCCAAGAATGGTTTGTTTTATGTTTCTTTAATTGTTTGCTCCCTAAATTCATAATTCAGTTTTATCAGTATTAGATTATATATTGCTTTAAAATTACGTAATTTTACATAAGTTCAGTTTCATTATTAATCGAATTAGGGCCCTTTCTTTTCTTTTTTAACGTGTTTTAATGCTCTTTTTAAAAATGCTGTCATATAGTATCGACAGTATCAGTTCGACAAATCTTATCTACATTTCCAGCAGGCATTTTTCAGTTAACAGGCCTTCTATATCTCGGTGGCCGTGGTGGTACTATATTCTGTTACTAACTATCGTGCTTAATTTAATTTCTCCATTAAATATGTTTTAATCAGATGTTTCTTTCAACTTTTTAACGCGCGTTTATTAGTGATTTGACCTTGTATGATAATATCTTTCAACTTTATAGAATCATCAGAATAATGGATACATAACCTTTGACCGATGAACGGATATTTTTCTTGCTCGATTTGGCTGGGTCCCAAATCACTAGGTCATACGAAAGATTAATATCCGCCCGGTTTGATTTATTGGTATAGAAAGCTGATTTTATGACTGTCATATTTCCTGACCTTTGCTCACTATTGACGCTCGCAATACAAACTCTATCAATAAAGAAAGCGCGCGTTTTCTGTAAACTGCTCAATGTTAATGGGCGCCATTTTCTTTTTTTCTTTCTTTATTTCTAGTCTTATCGAATTCTCATGCTCCGGCCAAGATTTTTATTTGACAAGAGAGTTGCAGAAATGTCATAAATGGCAGAAACAGCATATTTCTAGTTTTTTATTTATTTATTTATTATTATTTATCATTTTTCCTTTTATTCAGTTTGTTCTGTTTTTTGTCTGGTTTTTGTTTTGTTTTTGGTTTGTGTTTTTTTTTTTTTTTTTTTTTTTTTTGCAAAAACAGATGTTCTAATGTCCATTCAATGTACTGTACTTTGGGGTAATTGCGTCAAGTCCGGGGTAATTGCGCCAACTAGCTAAAAGTAAACCACGCATATAAAGAGCACTTTTTTTTAATTATCGAAATTACCCCCCGATTTGGCGTAATCACGCCAAAGCTAGCAGTGTCAGAAATTTCGTGAAAACTATTGAATAATTCCACCCGCTATCTTTCGAAGTTTATAACTCCTCGAAAAATGTCTTTCAAACCTTAATTTTCTTTTCAATTAAGGAGCAAGGACCAAGGTTTCATTAAAAAAAACACAGAAACAAACAACGTGGGTTTTTAAAAAAAAAAAAAGGTTTTAAACCTCGGACTTTACAGGTAAATTTCTAAAAAAACACTACTTTTTTTGTTTTTAAATTTGAATATATTATTTATTGATCTTTTATTTTGAATTTGTGACATATAAAACTTTGGTACATAAATTAATTATTTACTTTTTAATAGACATTTGAAAATGGGGGGGGGGCGTGAATTAAAAATAAAGCGTTTGTTTAAAATATTATATTCGGTTTATTGGAAAGAGCATAACATTTCACATTGACCCTGAAAATATCGTAAAAATAGAATCAATAGAAAAATTTTGATAGATTTTTAAAGTTTAAAAATTGAAAAATACTGAACTCGTAACATTCAATTAATTTCATTACTATTTTTAAAAAAATATTCCTATTACTTTTTATACAACTTTAATAGTTTATTTTGGAAGTATAATCCATAAAGAAAAAAAACAACCCACTTTTAAAAGAGAAATTACGAGTTTTTTTTTTATATTTTATTTGCAGTTTCGTGTTAGGGGTGTCAAAAATTCCTACAAAAATTCTGATACACCTACCCCAAAGCACGGTATGGGTTTTTGGAAACACCCAAGCATACAACATATTAGTTTTGACTAAAAACAAATTGTAGTATCTGTTCATATTCTGCACTTAATCTATTCTGGTCTCGGTCATAGAAGGAGAAGTCCTTCTAGACGGAAGCAATTTCATCTTTTGTTTCAATTCAGAGTGCCCTTTTTGAGAGCTTGATTTTCCCCGTGTTAAAAACTCCTTTGCTTCTGACTCTGTCCTCTTAAGAATAACATATATATTTTAAGGTGCGTCCGTTCAACCTGCATTTTTATTTGTCTTCTCGGCAGAGTGTTAGACGCAAGGTCAGATGAGGTTGCGGGGTGAGAATTCCTAGTAAGTATAAAAAATAATAATAATAACTAGCGGAACCTGTTGAAATTCCACAGCGGCATCTTTCACATGTACTAAATTGCTGTTTGGCATTCTGTGGGCGTTCAGTATGAATGAAGACACCATCATATTATTCTAGTCCTTTTGTTAAAACTGTAAAAATATTTATCAAAGCAAGTCTATATATTAATACAGTAGCGAGTAGAACAATACAAAAGGATAGAACAATAAAAAAAAGAGGTGAGTTATTTATTTTTCTCTATTTAATAATGTAGTATGACCGTTAAAAACATTATAAAATAAAAAAAAAGAGGTGAGTTATTTATTTTTCTCTATTTAATAATGTAAGTATGACCGTTAAAAACATTATAAAATAGTGATTTCAAAAATAAAAAATAGATGAGTTGAGTGACATTATCTATAATCGAAAACGAACCAAAAACTTATGAAGAATTCTTGGCAAAATTATTTATTACAAGAAATGGAAGGACACAACAATTATTAAACGACAGCCACTCAAAAGAAAAAAGGTGTAAGCGTGACACACAAAGTCACACACGCGCTATCGTATTAATATATAGATAATAATAATAATAATAATAATAATAATAATAATAATAATAATAATAATAATAATAAGCAGCAGCAGCAGATCATAAAGTGAAGACGAAAGCGACAGAAAAGCGAAACAAACGTGCGGAACTTGCCAGAGAACTGAATGGAATATAGCACCGGAAGAAAGTCAATGTGATACTAATAATGGTAGGAGCATTAGGAACAGTCTCAAAGAACTTGAACAAAGACTAGGCGAAGTTGTAATCAAAAAGAAGATTCAGACTATGCAACGAACGGTAATGCTGAAAACAGCTGAAATCTTAAGGGAAACCCTCCAGTGCGGAAATTAATCTACATCAGTGACAAACGTTAACTGGTCAGAAAATAGAAAATGCAACAGAAGTAAAACAAAAAAGATGCAACCAAGAAAACTGAAACGTCCACTACCGCCCACCAAAAGAAAATTGTAGTGCCGGCATCGATTAGTACCACACTAATTAGTCGAGAAGGGTCAATGAGGATGGAAAACGAGGAGAGAAAACACTAACCAAACTTCCACTGGATAGGTGTGAAGGGGACTAGGACCTTGGGGAAGATGATTATCAGTCAAATTCCAGTGAAAATACATAGACATTGCCAGCGAGAAGTCAATGGTAAATGGCGGTTGCGATAACACAAATGCATTTGCCAAGGTTATTAGAAGAGCTGGAGAGTACTGGAAATCTGGGGTGACTTGTTGTCATCCAGACTCCAGGGAACACCGCCGGTTGTTGTCTGTGGGCAATCTCTGATGAAGGCATGTGTGAAAACTCCTAGATAGATAGATAGATAGATAGATAGATAGATAGATAGATAGATAGATAGATACGGCTATCCATTTTTTGTTTGTTTATTTTGGTTTCGTTTATTATTAATGGAACTGATATTCTAAGTTGAACAGTGACAGAAAAATCTTATTTCAAACTTGTGTAACAAACAGACAGTTCGACTGAAATAAAATTTTTAAAAAAATAGCGCAGTAACATAGATGCACAAACACCTAAATGATATTTGTTTTAATTTAATTTTATTTACTGCGCAATAATATCAGTTTCAAAATGATGAATCATTTGAAAATGCTTTGATTAAAGCTACTGCATTCCAGATGTGCTTTTGAACGTCGTCAGTTTTAAACATGCTTCTTGAAATTTAGAAATCATTATTTTATGAAAACTTTTTTTAAATATTTTTTTTTAAGTACGTTGTTAGGAGTGGGTACGGAGGATGAGTACTAATCTGCAAAGTTAAATGTAATGCTGGATTCGAACTATTCAACCGGTAGTTATTATCATTTCCTACACTGAAAATTGCGTAAGTATGAAACATTTTTCGAAAGAAAAAAGAATAAATATTAGACGTTTTAGCTTGTTAAAAACAATCAAAGAGTATAGTCCGTTTATTTAAAATGAGTGCTTCATGCAACATTAATGGTTTAATATAGCTACATTTGTGCTCCATTTTGCATTTAATATGAATCCATATTAATCTTTAACCGTGCAATGTTTTTATTAATGAGTAATCAGTACATTAAATAAACGTCTTTATACATACGTGCACAAGTGTTTGTACGGGATCTCTTTTTTATTCTCTTTTTCGTTGCTGTTTATAGTCAGCGCGTTTCGTGAATGGCCGTTGATCGTCTCGTCTGTTTAAATAAGACGAATAAAACTCTTTTCATCATCGCCGTTTCGTTTAATGGTCGTGAAGAAAATGGACACAGGGAGAGAATTTCGCTGAGTTCTCTTTAAGGTTTTATTTGAAAAGAATATACTTAAGAGTGAGATACTAATGTTGTCTTAGCTGTTTGTTTATTTCTAAATTTCATTTTCCAACTTACTGAAATGAGTCACGCAGACGGACAATGACATAGAGGTAACATTCCGCTTAGATTATTCTGTATTATTGGCGGTGTCTCGTTTGCATGGTTTCTACTTAGATACTGATTTGAAAAACTTTTATTTCTTTCAGCTCGTCATCATTCGACCCCACTTTTTTTTACCGTTTGACCTATTGATCTTTGCCCCCTGCCTCAACTTTGCATCACCGATCTTTCATTCAACCTTGGGAACGATTCTGTTTTACAGATCTGGGTTATCATGCACTCAATGTGACCTTTGTCAAAATTCATACTAGCTAACTTAATTGTCATTGACGTAGGGTCCGTAATATGTAACATAATGTGTTTTTCAATTTTTTTTTCTAATTTCTGACAATAAAGACATTAGATCAAAGGTTGTGATACTAAATATGCGGTTAGTTTGGATCTTAGGTCAACCTTTTAACTGTGCTGCCGTAACACATCTGTTGAAATTAAAAGGTTTATGTTTTTATTTCAAATCGCAATGCATGAATATATTATTTTAAATTGCAGCGTTACATTTTACGATGAGCATTGATATCGGCTAGGGAATAATTGGAACGGTATAACAAGAAAAATGATTGTCAGTTGTAAGATTCAAATCCTGAAAGACGATATAAAATATTGGAACTAAAGGCAAAGTCTTTATCCACACAATCAGCGATCAAACGAAAATAAATCAAAGCCAAAAATGGCGGAACATTTGTTTCTATTGTTATTTTGGATGATCAGAAAGTTTAAGAAGTTCTGATATCAATAAAAATTTCGGATGCTGATTCCAGATTTGCAGTTTGTTTGATTCTTAGATCAACCGTTTAACTGTAATGCGACGAGTTACATAGATGCATACAGATAACTTTGTTTTATATATAGAGAGAGAAACGGGAGCGTAACAGCCAATCGGGTCAACAGACAGAACCCAATAAAGATATGCGGAGACACTTCTAAAAGATTGTGACTTTTTCTATTTGCGTTATAAAATAACTGGCCAATTCTATTCAGAAGTTTTCAAATAAAGTATTTATTTTAGATATCACTTAACAGCAAAATGCTTTTAAAGTTAAGCTTATTAGTTATGACTGACATGTTATGGCCTCTCAGATGTTCTATGTCGCTGTATAAGAAATATCTATTATAATGGGTTATCCTGATTATATGACAAAAGGAAATATTTGAGTTGAATTTCGATCTCAATTTTAAGGTTCGGTTTGATTTGGTTTTATGTCATTTAATGCCGAGTTCTGTCATTTTTGCTAAAGTTTTTTACGCTTTAGGTTACTTATGTCTCCAAATATTTATTCATGGTGTTTGGTGTGGTTGTTTTATAGAGTAAAAAGATGTTTTATTTTTGGCTTTGCAGAACATGATTGAGTTTTGCAAATGGAAAAACAACAGTTTAAATGTTTGGTCATTTTAGGTCAGGAAACCGGGATCTTTAGACAGTTTGATCTAATAGGAGCAAGAATTTTAAGGAACAAAACGTATAATCGAAGATCCGTATAGAGGCGTATCCAACTCTGTAAAAATGGTCTAACCAGAAACAACTTTACGCTATATAACTACAATACAATAAAATACCTGCCCCCAGAACTTTACCAATAAATTTCCTGAACAGACAAGATTTTCACAAGTTTTATGTCCCCTTTTGAATGTTAAAATCAAGAAAAAACATGAAAATAAAATGGATCTCAGGTATCGCCGGGTATATACAGCGGATGTTTACTTGAAGTTCATGAACATAGTCGGCCAACACAACGGCTGAAACGTTATATTTATAATTAAAGCGTACTCGACTAGGATTTAGTATCTTTTCGTCATATGAGTTATTGATTAAATCAGAGCCGGTGTTACCTATCACGGAACCTCTAGACAGGGAGGAGAAATATCTGCTGGATGGGTACAGAATGGACGGTTTGAGAAGCACCCTAGAAAACTCTTCAGATTAATTGTGTGGTTCCTTACCTAAACTGCTGTCCTAAAATAATATATGTAACCTCTTTTAGCAATAAAAAAAAAAGCCTATTGAAAATCTCAAAAGAATTGGCCCAGTGGAACGTCTGCATACATAAGTAGATAAATGCCTGCAATAATAATTTAATTACAGTTCTAAGATATCTGTTTTCATTAAATTGTAAGGTTAGAGTGCAGAATAGGTAAAAAAACAGCCCCCTTGCCCATGTTAAGAATGGCTTTCTAAATAATAACGTTATTATTTCAGCACTGATCATAAGTGCACAAGTACCATCATCATATAGGTATTTATCATGACTGTAAGAAATGCGAAAAACGAAACTTAAAAGAGAAGATAATTGGAGGCAATGCCTTTGATATTTTTCTTCACAAACTTATCTCTTTTGGCCTTCGCCCCAAGATCAAAATGCAGTATCTGTTCTTACTACATTTCTTTCCAATAACTCTTTCGGATACACTTTCAACAAATTTCAAACTTACGGTATATAAATCCAGGGTGTTGAAAATAACAGTTGATATTTCGGAAGAAAATTCACCTTTCTCAAAAAACAAAAACAAACGTTCTTTCATCTAAAAAAAATATAAATAAATAAATAAAGGTCCAAGGTTTATCTACAAAAAATAAACGTCCAAGGCTGCTGTTTGAAGGATACCAGGATCGCAGAAAATATAGATTAAACATAATATATATAAAAAAAAGTATTTCTTATTAATTATAATCGGAAATAAATTATTTTAGCTTTTAAACTGAATGTGGGTCCTTTAAGACACGGTTTCTCACACTTCAGGACACCATAGAGCTCCTGAACAGGACAAAGGTTTTTCACGAAGCACTAACAAGATAATTTTGACACCAAGTAATGATAATGTTTACAACTGTTTTCTTGTTTTTGATTAATCAAAAATTGTTGTATTTTTTGTTATTTCATTTTTTACTTTTCTTGTTCATGAACCATACTGAAACTCTTTACACCTGTAGTTATTATGTATCATATCTCTTTCCAGTAAAAAAGATAAAAAATTAAATGTCTGAAACCATTTAATTTTTCCATACAAAGCATTTGATTGTCTAAGAGATAGGTTTTTGTTTGAATCATTTATAGAAAATAGTTTTTTTTGTTTTTATATATATATCTTTTACGTTTTGTATTTATATGTTTCCCCACGAAGGCAAATTAGACACAAGGTCGTTTTTTAATGTGGGGGAAAACTAGCTCCCCCAAAAAGGGAGCACTCTGGCAGTGTCCAAATAAATAACAATTGTCTGATATGATGGGTTTCTCCCACATTGGGCAAACCTAATTGCCTTCAAAACGTCCCGGCCCGGAAAGCCAACGTTTGTGTATTTTTCGTGGAATACTATAGTGCTTCTGAATTTTGGAGATGAGGATTGATAATTTGTATTATTTGTATTCTTCGGACTACTGTTCTCATTTTGGTTGTTATTCTCAAAGTGGTTCGGCCGATGTAACCTCCGACCTTCTTCGGGTGTTGACTGGTGAAAAAGAATATTTCTATTCTTTTTTTTCCAACGAACTGTAGTCGTTGGAATACAAATCGTTCGGATTACTGTTGTCATCTTATGCAAATAACAACCAAGTTGAGAACATTAGTCTCATTTTTTTTTATACGGTGGTCACCACTTATCAAGGCCCGGAAGCCACTCAGGGATAAGGGTTATTGCAAGTACAGTATGTTAACGTGGAGATTTAATGAAATGTTTACTTAAGGGGGGCGGTTCATCAGGAATAAATAAATAATCCAAATAAGATAAATTACCAATCCTCATCTCCAAAATTCATAAACATTATATCAAATCGGTACGGACCTGAATTGTATTAAAAAAATGGAAATAACTCGACGCTCTTTCCATTTAATAAAAAGGTACTTGCGTACTTTTTCTACCGTGCTGAAATAATAACGTTATTATTTTGAAAGTCATTCTTAACATGGGAAGAGGGGGGTGTTTTATAACTATTCTGTGCTTCCACCTAACAATTTGATTAAAATAAAAAAAGATATTGTGAAGCTTGCATTTAACATGAAAATTAAAAACTATTTAAAAAAAAAAACAGCGCTGTGGCAAAAGTGCGCAAGCACCCATAAAAAAACATTACAGGGTTTGAATTCTAACGACTACAGTTCGTTGGAAAAAATATAACAAAAAAAGCATTTTTTTACCACTTACTAATTACAGTCATTATGAAGATACACGCAAGAAGGTCGGAGGTTACATCGGCCGAAACGTTGTGAAATAACAACCAAAATGGAGCAAACCAGAGAAATCTATAGTGCGGTTGTGGTATTTACTGTTTTAACTTAGGCGCGTCAGATTCATCATAAATCAATTACAATCTCAATTGTTTTTTTATATGGGTGAACTGTGATAACGTACGTACAAATATGAAATCACTTATCGTATCAGTATACGACTAGCGGGGCCTGTGGAAATTCCACGGTTTTATCCTTCATTCGCTTTATATTGCGGTTCCCAATGACTGTACAACAAATGCCCACAGCCCACTCGGGAATGCTGATCACGCTGTGATAATGGTAGAAATCAGCCTAAATTCTCGCCCTAAAACTGAAGACCCACTACTCAAAACAACGAGGTATTACAAAAAGGCTGATTGGGAAGCCATCAGGGAGCTCATCAGAGATGCCCCATGGCAAAATATCTTTACTCTTCCAGCGGAACAGTGTGCAAATGAGACCACTGAATGGTTCAAAACTGCTATTGAAGCACATGTTCCCGCACAGAAATTCTATAGCAAGCCCCACTCCCCCCAATGGTTTACTTCTGCTTGTGCAGCTGCCATTTGTCAAAGGCAGCATGCATTCCGCAGATTCAACCGACATAAGTCCAGCTCAAATAAACAGAAGTTTATAGAAGCTAGAAATAATTGTAAGAGAGTGATAGAGACAGCTAAGACAGATTATTCTGAAACCACCAGAAAACGCATCGAAGCACAGAAATTAGGAACCCGGGATTTTTGGAAAATCTACAACAGCGTAGTAAATAATGGACAGTCAACTATTCCCCCACTATCAAACGATCATGAGGTTGCTTGCACGGCAACTGACAAGACTAATCTGCTTGCCAGTCGGTTTGCCTCAAACTCCACACTGAACTCGGTACACCACTCACTCCCTGATTTTCCTCTGCGAACAGACGCCTCACTAGACGATATGAAAATCACCCCTTCTCAGGTACATGCTATTATAAAAAAACCTAGACACCTCAAAAGCGTGTGGACCAGATCTCATCCCGGCTGTGCTATTAAAAAATGCTCTGCCGAGGTTGCTCCAGTTCTGTCCAAACTTTACAATAAATGCCTTAACGAATCTTGTTTTCCCGACTGCTGGAAAACCGCCTCTGTGGTACCAGTCTTCAAGAATTCTGGTGAAAGAACTGACCCACTAAATTATCGCCCCATTAGCCTCCTCCCGCTTTTCGCCAAAATATTTGAGTCCTTAGTTAATCAAGCCCTAGTCCAGCACCTAACAGCTACTAAACTCCTGACTGACAAACAATATGGATTCAGGCAAGCCCGTTCAACAGCAGATATCTTAACTGTAGTTTCTGAACGTATATATCGTTCATTGGATAAAACAGGGGAGGGTAGAGCGGTGGCCCTCGATATATCTAAGGCTTTTGACAGGGTATGGCACGATGGTCTTCTAAGGAAAATTAGATCATATGGAATCACTGGAAGAATTCATAATGTAATTAAATCCTTCTTAAGTAATAGAAAAATCAAAGTTGTCCTCGACGGTCGTACATCCAAACAATACGACATAAATGCGGGAGTACCTCAGGGGTCTATCCTTGTACCTCTATTATTCCTGATATTCATAAACAACCTCCCTGATAAAATTGTTTCGGAGATGGGTATATTTGCCGATGACACCACTCTCTATAACAGATATGAGAGGAAAACAAATGAACACATATCCAAGGAAATGGCAGAAACACTAGAGGATGACCTCCAATCCGTAGTGGAATGGGGACAAAAATGGTTGGTCACATTCAATGCTGCTAAGACTAAGCTTGTTTCCTTCAATAACTACAAGAAACCTTCTCTACCACCAATAGCAATGGCCAAGAACACATTACCTAAAAGTACTTCTTTTAAACTCCTCGGCCTAACGTTTACAGGGAATATGAACTGGAATAGATACATTGAGAGCATTGCCAAGGCTGCTGCAAGGAAGGTTGGCTCCCTCTACCGTGCTAGAAAACTACTTACGCCTGACAGTATCCTATACCTCTATAAGGCAACCATTCGCCCATGTATGGAGTACTGTTGTCACATCTGGGCTGGTGCATCTGCTTCTTGTCTCTCGCTCCTGGACAGGGTTCAAAAGAGAGTCGCCAACCTGATAGGTCCTGAACTGTCATCTAGGCTTCAGCCTCTGTCCCATCGACGAGATGTTGCATCCCTCTGCCTGTTCTACAAATACTTCAATGGTGAATGCTCTGACGAACTGCAAACACTTGTACCTCCCCGACGTAACTACCCCCGACAAACCCGACAAGCTACTAAGTCCCATCCCTTTACAGTAGAGATCCCTAGGTGTAAGAAAGCCTTTTACTCCAATAGTTTCTTCCCCCAGAACTGCGGGTCTTTGGAACTCCCTTCCGGGATTCTGCTTTCCCAACTGCAACGATATGCAGAAGTTCAAGTGTAATGTCAACAAACATCTTTCTACTCATCTCCCTTCATAATGACCCCGCTAGTTAAGTCCCTGATAGTAGCCCCCTGCTTCAAAGTGGCACTGTGTCTTGTTTGGGGTAAAAATTGAATAAAAAAAAATAAATAAATAAAAAAATATTGTTGTCGTGCTTAAAAAGTTTGGTTTAGTTTAGTTGTTTTGTTTTACCACATATCAACCCGCTTTTGCTAATGCTCTCTCCTCGGATTGCCCCCCCCCCTAAGTTTAAATGAATGGCTCACTCTTTGTGGAAGACCTTTGTTTTTATGAGCTCCTGGGTTGACTCTCACTCCAGATCTGTTAGTAAGATTGATAGATAACTGGTTGGACCATTCAACTGCTGTTAAATATCCAGGCCATATGTATCGAAAAATCATTCTGGCAAGAAATCACGCCACTTCCGTCCGAGTAAAGCCAGACACCGACACAGGACTCGGCAGTCGAGGTCAGGTAGGCAGGCACTAAATCAGGAACGATGATTATGGATGACCAAAAGTCGGCCTCTCGGCATATGTAAATCTCTGTCTCAAATTGACTCCTTCCAAAGCACTATCTATCTATTTATCTATCTATCTATCACTCTACCTCTCTCTCTCTCTCTCTCTCTCTCTCTCTCTCTCTCTCTCTCTCTCTCTCTCCGACGCATACATTTGATTTCTGTCTGTCTTGTTCTGTTAAATAAACTCTTTAAAACCAAACCGGTGTCCGCGCGACAAAAACTGGGTTACAACGTTGCTCGAATGTGTGATATAAGGTTGGTGCAAGAATAATGACATATATATATATATATATATATATATATATATATATATATATATATATATATATATATATATATATATATATATATATTTGTTATTGTTGTTTTTTCAAGCGATACATACGGTTAATATTGGCTCCGCCTCAAAGCTCATTTTTTTATTTACTTAGAAAGTCGCCCTAAATCTAAATTTATAAGCGATAAAAATAAACAGTATAATTAATCTAGGGTCTGTGACCTAACGGTTAAGGCATCGGACTGTGGTAAACATGGTCTGAGGTTCGATCCCTAGAAACAGTGTAACTACGCTGACGAGAGGTAACGACCTCGAAACACGCGTGTACGTAGATTACTGTTTTAAAAATAATAAATAAATAAATATATATATATATATATATTTGAACATAAAAAACGACATTATTTTTGCACCAGCCAAATATTATACACCTATGATGGTAAGAGTATCCAACACCGCTTGAGAAAGGGCATAATTCATGTTACAATCTTGTACAGAAGCCAGATTCGCCCTATGATAAAGTACTGCTATCATATCCCGGGTGGCAGAGTACAAAATCAACTTCGAAATATAGTGAGGAAGGCTCCCTCCCATTTTCTGTCGTGTCCATCGCTTTTCTCGCAGACAAATATGACTAGTCTTTCTCTGGTCTGTAGTTATTTTTGTTGAACGTTCTGGACTGCGTTTTAATTTCTGGCGCCTCCTTATAAGACATTCACAGCAAGAACTCGTTTTCATGCCACCACTTTAAAAAGTATACATTCTCCCCCTCTATGCGCACGGTATCGAAAGGAACACATTTCAACGGGTTTACTTTCCTGCTCACTAAAAATTCAAATCCAATGTCAACAAATAATTGTCATAAATTGCCCTCATAAAGTTTTGCCAATTGCGTTCCTGATTTTCAACTGGTAATCTACCCATCTCTTTAACCTTTATCCTTGATTGCCTTTTGGATTCGATAAGTAGTTACTCCTTAGTATGTTATTAACGTTTTTATATGTTATCTTATTACAGAATTAAACAAAGGGGGAAGACAAAGAATCTTATGTTGCTCTATCTTCACCGTCACTATGATAACGACTTAACAACAACAGTAAAGAAGGGTGAGGCAGAGACGTCACTACCTATAGAGCAACTATTTACAACGTTGCAACCAGGCTAACAGTTGTTTTCTGTTAATGAGGATACAATTACAAATAATTGGTTGGGGCTGAAAGGATTCACTCAACTAACATTAACAGCGGCTTATTAGTGTCGCTTAACATTACAGTGATTGTGCGTTGAAGATAGGTTAGTATAATATGCTAGGCGATGCATTATTTCCGAGATATATCTTTATAGATCGTTGGTCTTATGCGTAGTGTGAGGTGTTTGCATTTTGATGGTGAGGCTTGGCGTTTGTGCAATACAGATGGATAGTTTTATGAAGGTGACATTAAATAACTGATTGACAGATGCAAAGTTACAGTCCAATAAATCCTCAGTTTATGCCGTCAAAATATTTCTATAAGAATAATTTGACTAGATCGATAGTGACTTGTGACTACATAAAAAACGGACAAGGTTTTTTTTATTGTCATTCATGGTAACAGGCAAAATATTTAAATATCACGAAAGATGAAAGGGGGTGCGGAATTTATGAAACATTAAACTACAAACAGGGTTCAAGAAAAGATGTTATCTCTATTTACGCAAAGTTACTGATTATTATGAACTTTGGAATACAGCTGTTCTGTTTAAGGGTGGGTAATGGTATTTAGTTTATTTTTTGTTTTCTGTTTTTGTTTCTTCATTTTAACTCCAAGCAAGATACAGTGCCACTTTGATGTAGATGGCTACAATCAGGGGCATAAGTTGCAGGGATACTATGTAGGGAGTTGAGCAGCGAGATATCTGTTCACATTACACTTGAACTTATAAATGTCAGTACAGTTGAGAAAGCAGGAACTCGGAAGGGAGTTCCAAAGCATAGCAGTTCTGAGGAAGAAACTATTGGAGTAGAAAGCTTTCTTACATCTAGGGATCTCCCTGTGTAGAGGTGGGATTTTGCTGCTTGTCGAGTTTGTCGGGGGTATTTACGTCAATGGGGTACAAGAGCTTGTAGCTCGTTGGAACATTCACCATTAAAATACTTGTAGAACGGGAGAGGGATGCAATATTACGTCGATGGGATAGAGGTTGAAGCTTAGACGACAGTTCAAAACCTATCAGGTTAGAAACTCTTCTGCACCTTGTCCAGGAGCGAGAGACGAGTAGCAGATGCACCAGGCCAAATGTGACAACAGTTCTCCATACATGGGCGAATGGTGGCCTTATGGAGATACATGATACTTTCAGGCGTAAGTAGCTTTTTGGCACAGTAGAGGGGGGGCCACCTTCTTCGCAGTAGCCTTGGCAATGTTCTCAATGTATCTGTTCCAGCTCATGTTTCCTGTGAACGTTTAATTTATTTCGATGTTTCCAGAGATTGAAACCCAATAGCAGGAGACTAAACCAGGCCTATTATTTCTGAGCGAAACTGGCATTGGACCATCTATATTCCTAGAAGAGTTTGAAATTAAAGGATACTCTAATTTAGCATCTAAATCTGAACCCTAAGATCGTCATGGTCATGGAATATTTGCCTACATTAAAGACGGCTTTCCATGTGGTAAGGATATCTCCAGAGAAGATCCTAAATTACCCTATATATGCTTCCGATTTGCACTTGCTCACACGACTGCGTTTATATTTGCCCTCTATCACCCCCACAACAGCAAAGTTTCTATCTGTAAGAGCATATCTGAGAAAATTGACCACATCCTATCTGCTCATCCTTTGGCTAACATTCACGTCTGTGGAGATTTCAATGTTCACAATGTGGAATGGTTAACCCCCTCAATCAAGACAGATAATGAGGGGGGGTCTGTCACGATTCTCCATTGCTTATGACCTCACTCAGATTGTTCGCGAACCTACCTGTGTGCCCGATATTGACGGTCAGTATTTAAGTCATCTAGATCTTTTCCTCACTGGGCTATGTTCATCTTTTGTTCTGTCTCCACTGGGATCTTCCGACCACTCTGTTGTATCAGTAAAAATAAAAACGAAATGTAATAAGTCCTCTGACGTACTTCTCCATCGTACAGTATATCGATACTCTATGGCTGACTGGGATAGCTTCCGTTCATTTATATCTGATCTACTTCTGCGTTCCATGTTTAAAAAGGGTGTGTCCTCTATAGTAACAGACCTGACGGAATGGTTAATTTTAGGTGTAGACCGTTTCATACCCTCGAAAGAATTCCAGCAAAAAACCTAACAGCCAGCCGTGAGTCTCTCCGGAATGTGCTGCTGTCATTGTACACAGAAATCACTTTTTCCATTGCTTCCAACGTAACAGATGTACTGAGACTAAAGCTGCTTTCATGACTGCCAGCAACCACTGTAAAAGAGTAATGAATAACGCGAGAGAGTTGTATGCTCAGTCCGCCAAGTCCAAAGTGACGTAGTAGTCGCTTGGCTCCCACCGGTTTTGACAAATAGCAAATAGTATCCTGAACAGAAGCGTGTGCTCTATCCCAACTATCATCAATGGACGTGAGGTAATCTCATCAGCATCAGACAAAGCCAAACTCTTTGTCAGGAACCTTGCAGCTAATTCCACTCTATGCTACCAAGGCTGCCAACCCCCAATATTTCCTCCTGTATCAGAAAACACGCTATGCGACATAAAAAAATATCTGTGTGTGATGTTGCCAAGCTAATCAAAAACCTTGATTTCAGTAAAGAACTGCCCCCGACGGCATTCCTATTATAGTGCTCAAAAAGCTTAAACCAGAACTAGCCCCCATACTTACAAAGTTGTTTAAGCGTTGTCTTAAGGATAAATGCTTCCCAACATCATGGAAAATTTCATCGATATGCTCTGTATTTAAGAATTTAGGTGATCGGCCATCTCCCTCTCAGTACAGACCTATAAGTCTCCTGTGCGTCATGGGTAAGTTACTTGAATCTGTGTTAAATAGTCAACCACCTCAGCAAAAATAACATTCTTAGTGACATGCAATATAGTTTCCGTTCTGCTAGATCTACAGCGGATGTGCTTACAGTTATATCTCATAGGATTAGTGAAACTCAATGGAGGCTTCCTTTCAAGGGCAATTGCTCTTGACATATCAAAGGCCTGGGATAGGGTATGGCATAAAGGTCTACTTCACAAGATCTCCAGCTATGGTATAGCTGGAAATGTTTTTTCAATTATTAAATTATTTCTCTCTGATAGGTTCATAAGAGTAGTGGTTGATGGGCAGAAATCAGAAGCCAATAGTATTAATGCTGGAGTTCCTCAAAGGTCCATCCTGGGTCTAATTCTCTTCCTGATCTATATTAATGATCTTCCAAATAACATCATAGACATTTTTGCTGACGAAACTACCATCTATGGCTATGGCAGCACATCAAAGGCCGTAAACGACCAAGTTCTCTCCGATTCTCTCTCCTCTGATCTTGAGCATGTGGTACAATGGGAAAAAAGTGGCTGGTTACTTTTAATGCATCTAAAACCAAACTTCTCTCTTTACATCATCAACGCTCTGATCTCCATCTGGCATCAATTGAAATGAATGGCTCTCGTCTTGAGGAGGCTCCATGTTTTGAAAAGCTTCTAGGCTTGACCTTTACCCTTGATCTAAAATGAAATACGTACATCAAATCCGTTGCCAAAGTCGCTGGAAAAATGATGGGATCCTTCTACCAATCGAGTAGCTATCTACCTGCTGATGCAATTATCTATCTATATAAGAGCCAGGTACGTCCAAGGATGGAGTATTACTGTCACATCTCGGCAGGAGCTGCTAGAAAGACCTTATCCTGCCTTGACAGAGTTTAGAATAGACTTCATAGCCTAGTGGGGGATGCTCTTTTCTCTTCCCTGCAACCTCTTTCCCACAGAAGAGACGTTGCGAGCATGTCTCTGTTTTATCGTTATTTTCATGGCAAGTGCTCATCTGAGCTTCAACCTATGGTCCTCCCTCGCCAAACATTCACGAGGAGCACTCGTTTGGCTGTAAACACTATCAATAATTTCTCCCACTCTTTATCCGTACCTAAACCTAAACGTAAATTCCATGAACAAAGCTTCTTTCTTAGAACTGCACACCTGTAGAATTCTCTTCCGTTTGTAGAATATCAGAGGGAAGCTAACATGTGCTTTACGTTGATTAATTGTGACCTGGAACTGTGCAGCTGCCTGATTTATTATAATCCAAGGATGATAATATATATATCTGATAATATCTATATACTTACAGCACTTAGTATTCCCTAACAGTCACTCATTTGGTAATGGCCCAACTCAAAGTCGTTTAACTTTGTGATGCAATGAGAACCGGTCTTGAACGTAATTATGCCGTATATAAAGTGGCTTACGGTTTAGTAGCATTATATTAATATCTTTATGTTGACTTTGTAAAGGAATGAAAAATTGGTGTAAAACTGTTTTGATCGGGGAATTAATTTCAACCGTTCTGGGACGTGGATTCTTCTAATACGAAATATAAAACGGATGGATATGAAATATAAAACGGGTGGATGTGACATATGAACGGGTAGGTGCGAAATATAAAACGGGTGGATATGAAATATAAAACGGGTGGATGTGGAATATAAAACGGGTTGATATGAAATATAAAACGGTGGATAAGAAATATAAAATGGGTGGATGTGGAATATAAAACGGGTGGGTATGAAATATAAAACGGTGAATGTGGAATATAAAACGGGTGGGTATGAAATATAAAACGGTGGATAAGAAATATAAAACGGGTGGATGTGGAATATAAAACGGGTGGATATGAAATATAAAACGGTGAATGTGGAATATAAAACGGGTGGGTATGAAATATAAAACGGGTGGATGTGGAATATAAAACGGGTGGATATGAAATATAAAACGGTGGATATAAAATATAAAACGGGTAGATGTGGAATATAAAACGAGAGGATGTGGAATATAAAACGAGTGATATGAAATATAAAACGGTTAGATATGAAATATAAAACGGTTAGATATGAAATATAAAACGGTTAGATATGAAATATAAAACGAATGAATATGAAATATAAAACGGGTGAATATAAAATATAAAACAGGTAAATATGGAATATAAAACGAGTGATATGAAATATAAAACGGGTGAATATAAAATATAAAACAGGTAAATATGGAATATAAAACGGGTGGATATGAAATATAAAACGAGTGGATATGAAATATACAGCGGGTGGATATAAAATATAAAATGGGTGGTTATTAAATATAAAACGGGTGAATATAAAATATAAAACAGGTGGATATGAAAGATAAAACGGGTGGTTATGAAATATAAAACTGGTAAATATGAAATATAAAAGGGTGGAGACGAAATATAAAACGGGTGGTTATGAAATATAAAACGGGTAAATATGGAATATGAAACAGGTAGATGTGGAATATAAAACAGGTGAATACTACAAGGAATAGAATAAATACGAATCAGTTTCTATTCTTGTTAATCAAGATAAACCTCGAGAGGTAGCGACGGCAAGGATAATAACAGTGACGACTGACAATTTGACATACTGTATTCGAGTCGCATCGAATCCGCAGCACAATTGTCGCTATAGATTTTGGATATCTTCCTGTGATCCCACCTGTAGTAGCTGATTCTAAATTTAAAAAAAAAAAGAAAAAAGAATTCGTGCAACTATTTCACTAATGTCACTGATTATCGAGTCAAAAGATGACTCGGGGATAATGATAAATGAGGTGAATATATTGGCAGCTGAATGATGATAAATACTATAAAAAGATTGAAAAGGTCCACATACAACCCATCAAAGCACGGGCCTACCCACAAAGCAGCACTTCTTTATTTCTTTATTTATTTTCAAAAACATTGCTCATAAGATGTGAAACCCAAAGGAAGAAAAAAAATAGGGGGTAGCGTGAGAAACGAGTCTGTCGAAGCTAAACTCAAGGTTCACTTTTTCATGTTCATCAGGATATGGTCGAAACGTTCGTTGAAAATGGATATTCTTTGTGACGTCATCACTACGATATTAATTTAGTCGCAATTCATTTTCCACGCTTGGAAATATTGGAAACACGATTTGTCTGATTGTCAAATGACAATTATCTTCAACTACGGCTTTGATTTGTCCACTGTCGATCGTATTTGAGTGAGAAGCATCTCTAACTAAAAAGTTTTCTTTTCGGAATCGAGTAAAACATTTCTAGCACACAAGTTCTATAACAGCATTCTCCCCATACACATGACATATTTTTATTCAGCTTTCTTTGGCATTTTATCTCTTTTCAGTAGTAAAAAAAATTCAGATGTCGATAGTGTTTTATTTGATCTTCTATTTCAAGCTTGACATACAAGCAAAAATGTAAGTACTCCTCTGCTCGGTGTCTTATTGCACACTAGCGTCAAAATACTTGCTACGCCAAATACAGAATTTGAAAAATAGGAAGATAAAACGCTCTTCAGTAGGCCGGAAAGACTATATTTAAAAATATTCACAAAACGAACTTGTTGATCAACACAACATATAATTTGGCTCATGTAGAGCTCATCCATCCTTTGAAATCCACGAACAGTCAAAAGTTACTAACATGTTTGTTCAAACGTTATTTTGTTTAGTTTAAAGATAAAAATAGAAGATTATGATGAAATAGAGAAAATAAATGTAATTATATAGCATTTTTACGTTTGTTTTGTTTCTTAATCTTGTTATAAAAAGTTCGGCGAAATTTTGTATAAGAAATATCAGCCCAGTTGACATAATGATTAAAGTAGACGCGAATGGAGTGGGAATTATTTGATACTTGCTGGGCATTCAGCTTTGTAAGATGAGGATCAATGGTAAATGGAGTAATCTCGGGCAATGAGCGACGCCCTCTCCTACATCTAGGTTTAGTAGCGAATTGGATGTCTTTGGGTCGCTCTCGACTATGGTCGGCTGGTTTTTTTACATTATATACGGCATAATCACGTTGACACACCGATTCTCGTCATATCATCGATGTTAAACAATATTTGACCTGGCTAGTACCAGATGGGTGACCATTTGGAAATTACAGGCGCTGTATGTGCTCTCCGCTTATCTCGGCATTTGTTTCTAGTCGTCTTGACCCGCACTTGCCACTAGTATTCAACAAAACCGACCCAGGGGAGATGTAATTAGAGGTTGTGCAACTCTCGCCACAAAAAATTCCACGTGCTGGCACCCTTAAGGTGGGTATCCATAGTCTGTCAAGACTAAAGAAAGTTACCAAATAGGAAGTTCATAATATAAATTTGGTGCTCCTGTTTATGTATATATATATGTACATATATGCATATATATATATATATATATATATATATATAATATTAAGCTGAATGTGTGTGTGTGTGTGTGCGTGTGTGTGTGTGTGTGTGTGTGGTCACGAATAGGCTCCAATATGGTTGACTATTTTAAAAAGCTGATTACATATAATGATAGAAAATGTATCAAGACACAGGAATGTGTATGTTTGATCTGGCAGAACGGTGGTTCATTAAAATTGTGGGGTCTGCGTTCGCGCCTGGTCCACAAAGTATGAAAATAAAAAATTTACAAATAGCATGGTGTTACTTTTGGTTACTTGTGCAATATAAGGTCCGTGCTATCATTGGGATTGTATGTGTTGTTTATGGAAAACGCTGGAAGGTGCTGAATGGAAGTTTTGTATTTTTTTTTTTTTGCGCAAACACTTGACAACATTTTTCAATGAAGAAGATATTATTAATGCCTGCACGAAGGCAACGTAAAAGTAAAACTTACTTGAAAAATAAAACCAAAATGCTTGAATGAATATTGGACAATTTTTGTGAAAGCTTCATCAAATTAAAATTCAAATCAAGAAAAAAAACATTCATTGTAAGGTAAGTTTCATGAATACATATTTATTTTTTGAATAACAAAAAACTAATAAACAAACAAAGCAATTTTGGATTTTTATATGTTTTTGTTTTTTTCTTTTTATGATTTTTTTGTGATTTATTGTTCGAATCAAATAAATATTTAGATATTTTTGTTTTTATAATAAACCAATGATATTTATTTTTTTAATATCAAACAAATGATAGCAAACAAAACAATTTTTGATTTAAAGTTCTGAATATTTTAGATGAGGACTGATTGTTTATATTACTTGTATTGATCGGACTATGGTTCTCATCTTGCATGTTATTTGTGTAACGTTTCGGTCGGATTAGTCTCCGGTCGTCCTCCGGCATATTGGTTATTATTGTAAAAAAAAAAAAAGAAAACAGTTACCGACTCTGTAGATGCTTTCATATTCTTTGAGCTAGTCTGTATTTTATAGTAATTGTTTCGTATTTGTAAAAAAATTAATGGGCAAAGGGGAGACAACTCTAATAAAGATCAACATGGGATTATCTCCCCTGTCAATCTTTATTATAGTTACTAGATCTAGAAGGATTTCTCGTTCACTGGTTGAAGATATTTTTTAATGTTATATCAGAACAGATACTACACAAGGGACAAGAATCACTAGTAGAGCCAAGTCAAGTATGCATTGTATTCAAACTGTGCGGCATTGCATAGAAACTCGAAATATTTCAGTAATAATTCTTAAGTATTTGAAACCACTTTCTTCCGGTGTTATTTGTTTGTTTATTTATTTTTATTTGTTTTTTGTTTTTGTTTTGTTCTGTTTTTGTTTCGTTTTTTATTTTATTTTTTGTTTTTTGCACATATATTGTTCATTGTTATATGCTGTACATATTGATTAAATGCATTCATGTAAGAAATAAGTCAAGTAAAGCGTCGAATATACTGCAATAATAAATGGAAGCGCCATATTGAATGGCTCGTCGGTCTTAAAAACTGATCTCTGAATAAGCGATAATCAATAAGAAATCACTAGATACCCTTAACTAAAACACAATGATAAGCGCAATTGAATTTGCATAAAAGAATTAACCCTGCATGGGGATCTCTAGTAATTCCATAATTTGATAATTCAAAAGATGCTGGAGACAGGCAAACACGTTTGATTCTATTGTGCATATGGCGCCATGTTTTTTGTGAGTTTGTTGTCACTAATGCATAATATTACTTCACTTTTATTCTCTAATAAAACTGGTCGCCATTTGGACATTGCACTATTCAATTCTCAATACTATGGACTTTGCGTCTTTCATATTATAACACTATAAATCAGATTGTTTGTTTTCACTTTCATTTTTTCTTTTTTTTTTTTCTTTTTTTTTTTTTTTTGTAATTTACGGTAAGTAGTACTCCCAGACGGCGCCTGGTATTCTTGCTAGTTAATAACAAAAGTTAATACTCGGTTTAGTAAAAGTAACGATTTATTAACTATAGTGATTGGGCGATTCCAACGTGTTTCCCCGATTCCGATACAATTACTGATTCTGATTCTAATTCCTTTAAAACCTCTAAATATTTAGCTATATAGTGGTTTTTATTTTAATTACTTTTAGATCACCATAAAACCCATATAATATGTGCATATATATTTGGCAAATGTAAAAAATACACTAGTCGGGTATATAGAGATTTAAATTTTACTGATAATAATAAATTAATAAAGCCCAAAATGTATTAAATTGCAAGGGTAAAATAGCAAACGTGTGTATACACAAAATAAACTTTACTTTAGGATAAGAACACATTAAAAACTAATTAATAAGTAATAATAAAAACAACAATAACAAAGATGATATTCATAATTATAATAATAATTTAATAAACAAATACATAAACAAATACACTAATATAAATAAACTGGACATAAAAATATCCAGATTAAAATCAGATCAAAGAAAAGAGAAAGCGGATCACAGCAAGAAAAATAAATAAACAAACAAACCTGTGAATTGGAAGTTAAATTACTCTTGCCCAATAAACGCGCAGCAATTGGCTACGATAAATAGGTATGTAAATAACAAAGAATCTGATTGGTGTACTAGCAAATCCAGTACCACAGGAACATATAAAGACATGTAGCAACACGACTCCATACAATAGCCTGACGTATCCTTATGAGGATGAAACGCGAAAAATTCTGTGCAGTCTAGTTGCCATATATATTTTCAAAACTTACTATATATTTAATTATATACACATTATTTTCAAAACCTACTATATATATATACATATATCTATACATATATATACATATATATGCATACATATATATACATATATATACATATATATACATATATATGCATACATATATATACATATATATACATAATGTATATATGCATACATATATATACATATATATGTATATATACATATATATACATATACATATACACATATATACATATATACACACACACACACATATATACATAGTTATTTATACAAACATTATTGGCTACATATGTGCATACATGTTTCTGCTGCAATTCTTTTCTAGTATCAGCGTCTTCAGAATATATTTTTTGCTGCTTTTACTATAATTACGCTCTGCTTATTATTGAAAACTTTCGATAAACGCCGAAGATTCGGTGAATTTCATATAGGAAGCTACAACGATACGGTCATTATACAAGTAGGTAGGGAGGGAGAGAAGGGGAAAAGACGAGAAGGGCAGGATGAGTGCAAATCCTTTTTAAAACTCTAAATTAGTCTCGCATCCTGATAAAATTTATGAAAGAGAATTAGCATAAAATTAAAATTCACAAAAATATAATCTGGCAGTAATTTTATTCCATAAAATGCTCATTTCTTTTTCCGAATGACAAGCATTTGCTAAGAGATACCTGGCTACGATCAAAGTGTAGTATCTGTTCTGGTGTTGCAGCTCATCATTCCTGTTCGCAGTAAATGAAACATCCTTTTAGACTTGGGAAATATATTTTCTCTCAATTCAGAATGCCTTTTTTTTGGGGGGGGTAGCTTGATTGTAACATCATTAAAACCGCCTCCGTGTCTACCCTCGTGGCTTAGTGGCAAGTCAATAGAGACAAAACTTTATTGATTAAAAGTAGAAGACGAACATTTGAATGCGCAGAAATTTAAAAAAAAAACATAATTAAAATGAAATATATTGAATTTTATAAATATTTCTAATTGTTCTGTGCGGTGTTTAATAGTGGTTTGGGAATATTCATTAATGAAAAGTTATATTATTCAAATCTGTTCTCTGGCCGTGATTAACATTTAATTCAATTTCAATCAGTTAAACAGTTTTATGCGAAAAATTAATGCTTAACCTCACTTCAATAATTAATGCTCAGTTGTGTTTAATCGGATGTGAGAAATAAGAAAATATATTCGTTTAAAGTATTAAAAAAATTCTGGTGTTATTTTATATCATATAAGGACAACGCCTGTCATCTGAGCTATTACAAACATGCATACACCCACATATAATCATACATACACACGATATATATATATATATATATATATATATATATATATATATATATATATATCCTGGCGTGAGATAGTTGCCTATCTAGTCGCACTGATGAGCCGTGATACAGCGAAACAGTACTGTATGTGGATAAATATAATGCTTCTTATCTTGATTTGAACATATTGGGAAGTAATACACGATATAGCATTAGCGTATTAAGCGTTGCTCTTTGTGTACAAACATCGCTAATTCACTGCTCGCACAGTAGATTAGCGTAATGGTTCGAAGCCTTAACTGTCGTACGGGCGGTCGGGTTTCGATCCTGACGTGAGGTAGTTGCCTGTCTAGCCGCACTGATGAGCTATGATACAGCGAAACAGTACTGTATGCGGATGATCCTATATATATATATATATATATATATATATATATATATATATATATATATATATATATATATATATATATACATATGAGCCGTGAGTTACTTGTTACTATATATATATATTGCATTGATACAAGACGTTTCTTTCTCTCCGGGAGGCCTCGACTTCTTATTAACTACATTATGAAAAAATAAGAAAAGATAACTACATCGGACTATCCCCTCCTTGATAAAGCCATCTTATTGTCGAAAGTTCGGACTTTAACAACAACAACAAAAAAGTAAATAAAAATGATTTCATCATTTCGTAACCTTTTCAGGCTTTCGGATGTTCTCCTTTAAATTTATCAAGTCAAGATTGATTCAACAAACGAAGTCTGTTAACATCACAGGTACAAAGGTAGAAATACGGGTATAACTGACTAGCGCTCAGCTAGGCAGTGGATTACTGACGCTCCTTCTCGCCGGTGTAGACATTACTGGCACTATATATATATAGTGAGAACCGGTGTAATTTCCTTTATGTGTAGAAAGGCCGGTATAACACGCCCTCCCCTTTGAAAATATCCTGTCTGGGGATTAATAACGTTTCTGTGTTGGGTTCACCCTAATCAATTCAGTTGATTTCCGTTTTCTTTTTGACCTCCTATTCTCAGGAGCTGTCTATGGTATGGGCACCTGAAAAGTATCAAACATTGTGTCCATGATGTCCTCCTCGGGCGATCTGGTTACCTCACTGTTCGAGTATCTTTTCCGCATTTGATTAGTGTGACGTTTGTGCACGAAATCTGGTCCCTTAATCATATAGACCATGTTGCTTATTTGTTTTTTAACAATGCCGGACTACCAGAAAGTCCTATTATTTTTGTGAATCTTGTAGAAGACTGTTTTGTCAACTTTATACTGTTTTTTGTTTTGCTTTGTTTTGTTTTTTATTGTTTGTTTGTTTGTTTTTGTTTTGTTATCGTTTTTATTTTTTTTTTTTTTTTTTTAGCTTGGCCTATTCTGCTTTGGTAACACCTTGTGGAAAATTGATCTAACCTTGCGTCCGAACATGACCTCCGCAGGTGTCTTCGACATTTCGATGTTTGCATTCGACGTGACCCTGTAAACTCGTAAAAACTGTTGGGTTGACTTATCCGTCGATGAACCACTAGCTTTTTTCAGAGCTCTCTTGAATGTATCAACGAACCTCTTCGCTTGCCTGTTACTTCTCGTGTGGTATGGTGGAATGGTTTTATGCTCGATTAAATGATCCTCACAAAAATATTTAAATTCAGTAGACGTGAATTGCGTTCCATTGTCTGTGACAATGCAGTCTATTGCCCCAAACCTAGCGAATAGTTCATACAGGAAGTTAATAGTTGCATCGTATGTGGGGTTCTTGCATTTTTGTACTTCCAGCCACTTAGATAGGCTGTCTACAACAATGAGAATCCCTCTAGCAGTCCCGCAAAGTCTAAGTGAATTCTCGACCAGGGTCGGTCCGGTTTTGCCCACGATCCGAATTGAGTCGGAGGAGCTTTCATAGCTAATGCGCATCCTCTACACTCCCTGACTTTTTCTTCTATATTGTTATCCATGTTTGGCCAAAAAAACGAAAGAGCGCATAAGGCTTTTCATTCTTGATATGCCTGGATGTCCTACGTGGAATTCCTTGAGCATTCTTTTCTGTAGTGTTGCAAGAATTGCCACCCTGTCGCTATATAACAGAACGTTATCGCAAATTGAATAGATTCCCTCATCCAGTTGGTTATTGTTGATTTTTTCTTTCGTGCTTAGAATAAATTCGTCCACCTCTGCCTTACTCTTAATCTCATCAAGGGTTACTGGAAGTTCTCTTATCGTGTCACATAAAATATTTTTACCTCAACCTCCGCTTGAATAGCTGCTATTACCATATCCTCCAATGGTTCTGTCTGCTTAGGTATTAACCTTGATAACCCGTCTGCATGACCAAGTATTTTAGATGTCACATACTCCATTTGAAAATTGTAGTTCAGAAGCATGGTACCCCATCTTTGGAGTCTATTCACCTTATGTTGTAATAGTCCCTTTTTCGATCCGAAAATCGTTAATAATGGTTTGTGATTTGTTTGTAACAGAAATTGCCTACCGTGCAGGAAACGATGAAGTTTCTTTACCGCGAATATAATGGCTAGCGATTCTTCCTCAATTTGCCAGTATTTTTTTACAGCTGGCAAAAGTGTCCGGGATGCATGGGCTATGGGTTTTACTTTTCCATCATCCATTTTGTGTAATATGCATGCTCCTATGCCATAGGTGCTGGCATCACTTGCAACTATAATATCACGCTTGGGATTATAGTGTGCCAGAAACAAGTCAGACTTTAATATATCTTTAATTTTCTGAAATACTTCTTCGCACTCTTGCTTCCAGACCATATTTTTGGTCCTTCCTTAACAGTTCATTTAAGGGTGATCTTAGTTTATGCATATTTGACACGAATACATTGTAGTAATTCGCCAACCCTAAGAAACTTTGTAGAGACGCAAAATTTTCTGGAGTAGGCGTGTCTCTTTTTGCATTGGGTCTATCTGGATCCGGCCTTCTTCCATGTTTATCGATGATTTGCCCCAAGTATTTTATTTTTCTCGTGAAAAACATGCATTTTTCATATTTTAGTTTAAATTCATAATCCTGGATCCTTTCGAATACTTGGTTTACATGATCCTTGTGTTCTTCTTTGCTAGCATTGTTCGTTAACACATCGTCCAGGTACTCTACTGTGAAATCCAACCCATTTAACATAATGTCCATAATTTTCTGAAAAATCGCAGGGGCAACTTTGACCCCAAAAGGAAGTTTGTTAAACTTGTACAATCCCTCATGGGTATTGATACATAGCAGCTTTGAACACTCCTCATCGACTGAAACTTGCAAATATGCGTCACTGAGGTCGATTTTAGAAAAATATTTCCCTCCACTCAGTCTCGCAAATATTTCTTCAGGGCTCGGAAGCGGATAATGGTGCTCTTGTAATGCCCTGTTTAAACCGGTCGAGAAGTAGGCACAAACCCGAATCTCTTCGCTCTTCTTTTTAATGTAAACTGTTGGTGCAGCCCACTCACTATGATCAATTTTTTTAATGACACCCATGTTCTCGATTCTTTCTAATTCACCATCCATTTGTTCTATAACGGTGTATGGAACGTTCCTTTTCTTTCTGAACACTGGCTGTTCATTTGCTTTAACTTCAAATTTTGCTACTGCTTTTGTACACTGTCCAAAACCGCCTGAAAATACATCTGGAAATTTCTTTTTTAAATCCCTCTTAAGTTTTTCTGCCTCCACATTCGAATCCTAAACCTTCTGGCAAAAATACCTTAAAGGCAGATCCCATAGTCTAAACTTTCCGAACAGATCAGTTCCAAAGAGGTTATTTGATTTCCGCATGATAAAAATTTTTGCTTTTTCGGTCTTATTCTGAAAAGAAATATTCATCAATAATTCTCCTTCGAAAGTGATTTTTTCACCACTGACGCTTCTCGCCGTTTTATGTGATTTAATCATAGCAGGTCTCCCAAGCTTCTTCCATGTATGTACATTAATAATGGAAATGTCAGACCCACTATTAAGATGTAGTCTTACTTTCTTTTTAAACATTTAAACATGTACATATTTCCGGATATTTCGTTCTTCAGTTTCAATTTTTGTAAGTTTAATGGATGTCTTCTTTCTACCAGATTTTTTCCTACAACGTGATGCCTTATGTCCTTTCTGGTAGCATATGTCACATTGTTTCAATTTGTAGGGACACTCATTGTACCAATGTGTATCTCTACACCTCCAACACGGTCCAGGTGGATCTTTTCCCTGTTTTTCACTGGTTATTCTTTTAAGTTAATTTTTTCGTCTGATGGATCTTTTTAATGTGCGATACTCCGCTTTCCTCTATGTCACGACTGTCCTGTTTCAACGTAACAAACCGTTCAGTCTTCCGCTAAGCTTTGTAGTTTTAAATTCGGCTCGTTTTCAAGTTTATTTAAAACATGACATCTGATTTCAGTGTCTTTATTTAAGACCAACCCTTGCACAAAAAGTAAACATTTAAAAATATCTGATGATAATTTTAAATGTTTAAAGTCATCGCAATGCTTGTTTACTATACTTGCATAAGTAATGTAGTCGTCTTCCTCTCTTTTAGTGACATTCATACACTTATATCTCTTGTGAAAAAAAAAAGTTTTTGTAGAAAACAGTTCTGTTAGTAGCGTAATTGTCTCTTGGAAGTTCAACTCACTGGTCTTTTTTGGGAGAATAAAATTCACGAACTTTGTATGTTCGGCTGTTCCCAATTTTCTTAGCAAAAGCCTAACTTTTTAGCGTCTGTCCATGTACCGCAATCCAATACAAAAATATTTTCATGGGCAAAAGTGACATCTTCTTCTGGTTTATAATTTGAAGTTTTCAATGGCATTCCACACAGCTGTCTGTGAGAATGCATTATGATTCTCATTTGCTTTAATTAACTGTGTTGCTTCCAGAATTTTTCTTTGTTCTTCCTGTGTTTTCATCAAGATTTTTTTTTAATATTTCTGTTGTTGCAACAGCTCTTTTTTAAATTTCTCTTCACTTTCAAGTTGTCTTTGTTGCAAGGCGAGATTTTGTTCTGTTTGAAATTTGAATAATTGCAAAAGAGACTCTCTGAAATCGACGTTTATCGTAAGGAATTCAATTTATGAAGCACAATTTACACTTGAAATAAAAAAAAATCAGTTTTCCCAATATTATTTCGTGAGCAAAAAGTCCATCCAGCTTTTCTTGCTTCAATTCTTTTGTTTGAAGCATAACAGTTAAGAAAAGAGTACTTTGGGAAATTTAATTTGCTGTACGCGATATTTCTTGTCCGTCGAAATAACATTTGTCAAAAAAAATTTTTTTTTTTACTTGTACGTGGTTTTATGTAGCAAACAATAAAATCCTTCGTTTTTTAGCGAGTCGACTTTTTTGTATTGGAAAATCATTTATTTTATTTTTAACCTCTGTGTTTTGCACAATATGACTTGATTATATAACAGGTTTTTTATAAGCACTAATGTTTACCAATGTATATTATTTCTTTTACAGTTGGTTTCTCCTTCTCTTGTCAAATTTTATGGTCGTTTTACTAATAAATAGACAACGTTTTTATTCCAATATCAGAAATAACGACTCGAATTTGAGGTAGTTAATCTGAACAAGTCATTTGAAAGAAAAGACCCTTACCGTGAAAAAAATTGGTTTCTTGTGCAAAAAAAAAAGAGTAAACACTTTTTCTTTTTCTTTCCGAAACACTCGTGTCAGTCTGTTCAATTATTTTTTTTTTTAATTACATTTTCCCCCAAAACAAGGCACATTGCCATTTTGGTGTAGGAGACTACTATCAGGGGGAACATCTACTGGGGTACTATGTGGGGATTTGGGCAACAAGATGTCTGTTCACGTTACACTTGAACTTCTGCACGTCAGTACAGTTGGGGAATGGAATTCCAAAGTCTAGCGGTTCTGGGGAAGAAACTACAGGAATAGAAAGATCTTTTACATCTAGGGTCTCTACTGTGTGGGGGTGAGACTTAGCTATCTGTCGGGTTTGTCGAGGGTGTTTACGTCGTGGGGCACAAGTGCTTGCAGTTCGTCAGAGCATTCTCCATTAAAATACTAATAACTTTAATAATTGACCATATTGTTCGCGTTCTCTCGCTGTAGGTTTTTGACAACAAGTCTTTAGTTTTGTTTTTTGTTTGTTTGTTTGTTTGTTTTTAACATCGTCACATTACTATTGTAGTAATTAATTTGCTGTTAATCCTTACGCATCCAAATATCTGTTTGAAATGACGAAGGTGTTTTGCCGTAAAAATCTCGCGAATCCTTGTATTTTAATCACTTTTGGCTGATTGTTTGCAGTGATATTGTTTCGATTCTGTCGTCGGCAATCTGCTGTGTCGTAACACTATAGTAAAAGAAGAAAACCGTCTAGGTTGGTTTAACAAACGAAGTGTATTAACATCACAGGTACAAAGGCAGGAATACGGGTATAACTGACTCGGCTAGGCAGTGGAGCACTGTCGCCTCTTCTCGCCGGTTTAGATTTAACTGACACTATATATATATATATATATATATATATATATATATATATATATATATATATATATGGTGTGAACCGGTGTAATTTCACTTATGCATAGAAAGGTCGGTATAACATATATGTGTGTGTGTGTGTGTGTGTGTGTGTGTGTGTGTGTGTGTGTGTGTGTGTGTGTGTGTGTGTGTGTGTGTCATTTATTCGAAATGTATTTGTAAATTTGTAAATAATAAAATAATATACTTTCTTTTTTGGAGATAATAACAAATGACAAAGGTAAGAAAAAATTTATAATATGAATAGGTTAGCCTAATTAATCTGGTAAAAAAAACACTGGGTCCAATATCCGGAACATGTTTTGTTCTTTTGTTTAAGGAAGGTGGTGTTTGATCAACGCTGCTGAGGAGGCATCTTTAACATACTGTTTTGTTTTTATATCTCCGAAACATTGTTTCATGATAATCAACTGATGATACTTGGAAACTTTAGATTACTGTGAGTTTAAGAAATCAAGCTGATTTAGTGATTGCAATAGATTAAATAACTTACTGACAAAATAATTTTCTAAGAACTAAAAAGTAAATTTTATAACAATTTTATATAGTTATCAAGGTTAAAAAAGCTTCCAAGAATATATATATATATATATATATATATATATATATATATATATATCGTGGCTTCCTTCAGCCTTGACAGACTATGGATACCCATTGTAAGGGTGACTGCGCGGTAAATTTGTGAGGATTTTGGGGCCGTTTCGTAAACTTTGCGCAGTCACCAAACACGTAATGTAATCAAATTATTATATTATATAACAATATGCACATACACACGCGCACACACACACACATAAACGCGCGCGCACATACACACAAGTAGAACACTATATTATACTATAATTTTATTGTTTATACAAACATGTATGCCTAGATATAGGCATACATATTTCAGCTGAAATTTTATTTAAAATCTATTTTTCAATAAAAAAATGTATGCAAATATGTAGTCACTATTGTTTGTAAAATTAAAAGCGTATATATATATATATATATATATATATATATATATATATATATATATATATATATATATATATATATAGCGCTTATTTTGTTGTTGTTGTTGTTGTTTGGGATTTTGTGCCAACTAACAACACTTTCATATTCCAATTTGTTTTTATTTGAGCTTTATTTTGAAAAGGCGCCAAAAGTAAAAACAAACTAAATCAATAAAAGAACGTTAAACTAAAAGTCTTCTTGCTTCCCGCGTTCGTTTTATACGAAAAGAAAACAGAAAAGATTATCTTCAAACAATCACGGATTCTTTCATGTAATTTTTTACAAGTTTTTGAATGCACTTATACGTAAACACTTTCAAAAAAGGTTTCTTAAATTGAATGTCTGCCACATTCTCTCTCTTCCTCTTTTTTTCTCTTTATGTGTGTGTGTGTCTCTCTCTCCCCCCCTCTCTCTCTCTCTCTCTCTCTCTCTCTCTCTCTCTCTCTCTCTCTCTCTCTCTCTCTCTTTATATTATTTACAAATCCTGTCCGTATGCCGAGAGATGTTACCGCGAGTGTATACAGTGCTAAATTCCGTTGACATGGGCAGATAACTTTTTCGACAAGTTTACGAAACGGCCCAAAAACCCTGATTTCGGGCTTTTTGTGTGACTCGGCGTTGTTCGTTACGAACTATATATACATAAGGACAATTTGGGGACTCACACCTTTCAGGGAAAAAAGAATTTTTCAATTCGATGCATCCATTCGAAAGTTTTATTGGTATAGATACACACACACATAAATAAACATTTAGAACTTTATTAATAGTATAGATTCATTAAAATATCAGTAAAATATCGATACCGTCGGTGTCCAAATCCAAACAAAGGGGACCAATATCTGATCGCCTAGATCAGACTTTCTTTAACCTCTGTTTTGTTGCTAAGTATGTATATATTCTTTTGTGTTTGTATTATCGGATTTACTCCTAAGCCCATTAACCCATTATTATGACTTTTTTGTTTAACACAGTTGTTATGCTTAAGAATCGTAATGTTAGCTATATTTAATTTAATTTAGTTTTATGCTACGTAAAATGGCTTGAAGCTTTTCCTGAAAATCCTGGTAGTCCGATTTTAAACAAATTTTAACAATGCGTATTAAACATGATTTCATAAATATTCCTCAATTTTATTCGAAGAATTTTAAATGATTTTAGAGTACACGAGATGATTAGTGTACGTGATTTGAACACGTCGATATTCTGTAACAGCCGTTATATCATAGAAGCAGACGAAAGGAAGAAACTCGTTTTTCAGTTTTAAATAAAAGCCTTTATATCTGGTATTTCCAACAACACATTTTTCTAAATATTTAAACAATTCATTTCTTAATTTATTTTATTTAATTATTTGGAAAATTATCCTCACCTTTTAGTTGTTGTTTCATGATGTTTCGGCCAATTATTCCTCTGGTTAACCGCGACGGGATAGGGATGTCGAATCCTCCAGCTACATCCACGACAATTACTGCCTTCAATAGTTGTTGTCATCTCACCACGGTTTGGCCAACTAATCCTCTGACCGGGGCCCGTGGCCCGTAGCGCAGTGGTTAGGGATGCGGAATATCTACGATTACAGGTGAGCATTGGATGGAGGTGGCGGTTTCAATCGCACACAAAGCCGATCAGAGGATTAATTGGCCAAACCGTAGTGAGATGACAACAACTTTGAAGGCAGTAATTGTCGTGGATGTAGCTGGAGCATTCGATATTCCTATTCTGTCGCGGTTAACCAGAGGAATAATTGGTCGAAACGTCAAAAAACAACTAAGAAGATGAGAATAATAGGCCAAATGATTAAATAAAATAAATTATACAAATACTCATCTCAAAATAATTCCAAATTAATTCTTCTCCGGCTGCGTGTGACTTTTCGTCTTTGCTCTGACGCCACCCACGCGTTTCGAACACGTGCTTCTCTCGTCACGTCTCGAACCCACCCACCCCTTCTCTGAACACGTGTGTCCTTGTTATCTCTGATGTGACGTCACATTGCACAGCCGGCTTGGTCATTTGTGTATATATATATACATATATATATATATATATATATATATATATATATATATATATATATATAGTATGCAGCTTCTGCTGCTCTCAGCGTCAGCGGCTCTATTACATTTCGAATATTTCAGATTTGCATTGATTTTGATCTACAGTTATTAGATACTAATTTTAAAATTTGATTTTAATTTTTTTAAGTTTTATAAATTTCATAGAATGAAAATCATGTAATAATGTGGTACAAAGATAAAGAGCGATCCTGGATATGACCTTAAACTATATCCGACGGTGAGTGTGGAGCCACCCTTTAATTGCCATTGCTCCTAGGTCCACTCTGACCTTGACTGGTAGTACCTGTTAGGGTCCCAACTATGGTTTAAATAGAAACCGACTTAAAAAATATATATATACTCTATTAAAAAAGTTGTTCTTCAAAATCACTGGATTTGGCATTAAATAACCTGAAAAGGGTTGATATGCGGTAAAAAAAAAAAAAAAAACAACCAACCAACCAAAAATAAAGAGCCTCTTTTGATGAGCTTGAGCTCCTTAAGGTTAAGAAACCTGATGCCTTCCGTGGACTTAATTTAAACTCCATTATTATGAACCTGGTGACTTCTCAGCGTTTTGTCAATTTAATTTGATCTTAGATCAGATGTTAATAAAATCATAACCGGGGCAGATTATTTATGCAATCGAGGTTGACAGGTAAAAAGGTCAGATTTACTTCTGTCGACACCAGGATTGTAAAACAATAATATTGCAGTTTCTTTCGTTCTAATATGTGTCTATATATCTATCCCCCACCTCTCTCTCTCTCCATTTTCTTTCTCTCTCTCTCCATTTTCTTTTTTTTCTCTCTCTCTCTCCCTCTCTTCTCTCTCTTTTTCTCTTATTTTCCTCATCACGAGAGAAAGAGATAATTAGTTTGGAAGTATAACTCGTTGCAGACAATCGCATGTCAACATAACGCTCTAGTTCTTGAAAGGTTTCTTTAAATCTGTATAAATAAAACAGTCGATCTATGTGTGTGTCTGTCTGTACATATTTAATCGATAGACCCTAGCTGAATCCACTGTGAAAAATTTCCCCCACTCTCTATCTGTGCCTAAATCAAAACGCGGATTCCATGAACAAAGCTTCTTTCTTAGAACTGCACGCCTGTGGAACTCTGTTCCGTCTGCCTGCTTCCCTCGGGACTACAACTTGGATGTCTTCAAATCCAATGTTAACAAATTCCTAATGAACCGCCCCCTTAAGTAAACACTTCAGCAAATCTCCACACTAACGTAATGTACTTGCAATAACCCTTATCCCTGAGTGGCTTCCGGCCTTGATAAGTGGTGATCACTGTGTAAAAAAGAAAAAAAAAGACCCTTAAACTACTAATCACATAACACTGTATTGAACAGAAAATAGTAATCATACACTAAGGATTGTTTAAAACGAGTAAAATCTTTAGGTAGATAAATAACGCGTAGAGAAGTCGGCAAGTTGAAATGCAAAATGTTCATTTCAATTTGCCGACATATTTCTATTAGTTTTGCGCATGCGTAAAATTAATCATAGCTAAAAGGTGTTTAATTTTAAATGTTTCGTATCTGTTTGTCGGGTTAACTCAAACAGTGGGTAACGCGACTGGAACGCTAAATATTTTGGTTTCGTTTCTAGCTGATGGCACCAAGTTTGTTTGTTGTTTTTTTTTTTAATTTTTAGATCAGCATTATATATTAGTACAATATAATATTCAGTAGAGAATTGGCTTTGTAATAATAAATACGAAATCTGCATGATCAAGGAACCACTGCTGAAAGCAAAGGACAATAGTGGTTTAAGAAATTTCGTGACGGTGATGAGAGTCTTAGAGATGATGAGCGTAATGGTCAGCCATCGGATTTTGACACTGATCAATTAAGAGCCTTAGTCGAAGCCAATCCACACATAACTGTTCGAGAACTTGCTTCTGGATTAGACGTAACGTATACAACGATTACCAACCATTTGATAGAGGTTGGAAAGAAAAAAATCCTAAATGGATGCCTCACGAATTGAACGACAATCAAAAGAAACGCCGTTATGAAGTGTCATCTCCCCTTCTTTCTTTTACGCAACAATAACGACTCGTTTCTCGGGCGGGTTGTGACTTTTGATGAAAAGTGGGTTTTTACGACAATCGGCGACGGTCATCTCAGTGGTTAGACGCCGACGAAACACTACGACACTTCACAAAGCCAGAGTTGCACCAAGAGGAGGTTATGATGACTGTTTGATAGTCTACAACTGGTTTCAACGATTAGCTTTTTTAATGCAGGCGAAACCATTACGGCAGAGAAATACTATCAACAAATAGATAAAATGCATCAGAAACCTCGACAACAACACTCAGTAATAGTCAACAGAAAAGACCCAATTCCCCTCCACCACAATGTTCGACTGCATGTTGCTAAACCGACTGCGCAGAAGTTGAACGAATTAAGCTACGAAACTCTGCCACATCCACCATACTCCCCAGACCGCTCACCTACAGACTTGAAATGCTTCCAAAACCTAAGCGATATCAAAAACGCCTTGAGCGACTTCATCGTCATCAGAACGCAAGACTTTTACATTACTGGCATAAGTACACTTGTTTTGCATTAGCAAAAGTGTGTTGAATCTGATGGTGCTTATTTCGATCAATAAATTTTTGTTTGAGCCGAGATGTGTTAATCTGAATTTAAAAGTTCAAAACCGCAAGAACTTTATTTTCAACCTGACATATCCATGTAAAAAAGATAGTATTCGCTTATTTACTACAGCGTTCACTTCCGGTACAACAAAGAGCCAAATAGTTAATTCTCAGGAGAGAATAACTGGTGCTTAATGACGCCGAAAACTCGATACAATACGAAACATATCAATCCCTTGATCTAAAGTGGCATGCCTTTTACACAGCGTTTAGGCTTCGATGAGCTGGGTGCCGTGCCAAGGACCTAACAGCCCTTCTAGAAACTTTCCCATGACACAGGCATACCAATTTACCTTACCCGGAAAGCGATGGTAACACAATAGGTTTTGATCAAAATTAGGAGAAGAATTATAAACTAACGTTTAGCGTCGTTATATCTTGATTTTGTAAGGAGAAAAAATTGGTACAAAACTGTTGTGTTCAAAGAATTAATTTTACCCGTCCTGGGACAGATATTCTTTTAGTTATTTTATGATGTAAGTATTAAATTTTAAAAAGTCATGTACACACACTATGTTGGTGTTGTATATCGATAGTATACAACTAGATTACTAAAAAAAAAAAACTTAACAATTCTCTTCGCCGAATCTTGCTTAATTTATGCCTAATCAACATGTATTAAATTTCATGCAATTCTGGGAAGAAAAAAACGTTAAAATACTCACCTGTAACTGAAATTTGAATAATATTCATTAATTAATATGCAATACTTATTGTTAAAATGTCACAAAGTTTGGAGATATTTGAATTTTAATGAAGAGTTACCACCTCCTGTTTTGCTGCTTTTCATCATGTTTTTTAAGTGTAGAAGCCAAAACACAAACGCACACACACACACACATACACACACACATATATATATATATATATATATATATATATATATATATATATATATATATATATATATCGTAATTTATAAAATATATATGGCGATTAAGCTACACTGAATATTCGGCGTTTCATCCACTCTAGGATTCGTCAGGCTTATGCGCGAATCCTGTGGTTGTTTATCGTTTTTATATGGTCCTCTTCTGTTGAGGATTTTAGTTAGCCAATCAGCTTTCTAGTATCCACCGCGCCCCTTCCTATCAGCCAATGGGTATGCATTTTATCGAACAAAGGATCTGTTTTAAAACTAGCTTAATTGCCATATATATTTTCAAACTGTCTAGCTTAATTGCCATATATATTTTCAAACTTCCTACCTAGCACTACTTACGTATTGAGCACCGTCTAAGTAAATACTGAAAAGTTTATGTTAATAATATAATTCTAATATATGTGTGTTTGTGTGTGTATTTGTGTATCTGTCTGTGTGTTTGTGTGTGTATGCTGTTCTGGAGTCAAAGATTTACAAATTCAAATAACACAACGCTGACCTTGAATAACAATCTCTGGTTGATTTCACACGCGCCAGTGCGAGTCTCTTGATTAGAACATTTTTGAAATTACTGTTGAAAGACTATAGTAGCCTTTCTAGTAACACTGTACCACGGAGATGATTAAGAAAAAAGGAAAACCAAACTGTTTTTTTAGTCCTGAAGAACACGTTATATCGTCGAAACTAAGCTTATTTTAAATAAATACTTATTTTAAATTATTTATTTTAAAAATACATGTATTTGCCTTGCATTGGCTTCTAAAAACTTGAAATAAACTCAGATAATTTTGAAAAATGTGAAACTCAGAAGAAAGGCCTGTGTGGCTGGATCAGAAGGTGCACTCGTGTTGGTCAACACGGATAACCTGTTCGGCATTCTATCGATGTGAACTTCACTAAATTCAGGAACAGTGAGTAACCTATTTAATTCCAGGTACGACAATAGCACAGACTGAACACAGTAATTAAGGAGTGACCAAAAACTCATAAAAAGAAATAGGCAACAGAAGAGAGGACTGGTATGAAAGCCGCTTCATATTAAGAACCTGGTTTGAAGGAGTAAATACATGTTAGTATAAAATACCTGTTCGAAGAAAAAACTTTAAAAATTAGTTTCATTAATATACGCTGATGAGATTGCTCAGTTGTGCAAAGTTATAATTTATAAACTGTTACATGTATGTAAAGAGTGTGTCTGATTTCCTGATAGCAGTAAAATATGTCTGCAAATGTGTAGTCAAAATGTCCATATAAATAAAAAAAAAATACTAAATAAATATGAAGCTCTACTTCTACATATACAAAAACAGCAACGATTCACAATATTAGCCCATATGAACAAAACCGCATCAGAATTTATATATATATATATATATATATATAGTTGTTTTTATAAGCAATTTTACTAATGACTGCATATAAGTAAATAACACAAAGTTTCAACTGAAATAGCTCAATAGCTGAATACTAGAGTTATAAATGCTTCTTAAATATTACCATTTCATACGGGACAAACCTTTAAATGTTTATTTTTCAAAATAGTTTTTAATTGGTAATAATTTGCGTACAATTGTTTCGGCCCAATGTTAGCATACATGCATGTAATAATAAATCGTAACTTTGCACAACCGAGCAATCTCATCAGCGCATGAACCCAATTTTTTAAGTTTTTTCTTCAAACAGGTCTTTTACATCAAAATGTATTCATTCATGTACTTTTTTCCGCAGCATATAAATAATGCATCAAGCAAATATTACCAATATACATATGTGCGTGTATGTGCGTGTGTGTGTTGTGTGTGTGTGTGCGTGTGTGTGTGTGTGTGTGTGTAATTTGCTTATATATTGAGGGAGTTCGTTAGTTTCTTGTTATCAAGAAAATGTCACTATTGAATTTGTTTGCTGGCCAATATTAAATGTTCTTAAAATATAAACTAAATGAATTTTTAGCGTGAAACATCAAGTTTTTTTATTTTTTTAATATTCTAATTGTATCAAAATCGCTTGTACATTGTACGTGTCTGTGGCATTAAACGAAATGTAATCAATCGCACAAGTAGAGATTCTTCGATTGAGGTGTTTCTTTGATGTTTAAGAACCTTAAGGAAAAAAATATATCGCCATTCAATATTTTGGCCATCTTCAAATATAAAACCATAAAAAGATTGATGCGATTCCATTCAAGGTTTCTTCGCTGAAATGCTTGGAAATAGAGCTAAGTTCAAAGGACTTAAGAAATGGAAATAATGAAAAGAAAACAAAAGAAATGGATACAAAAGCAATCTGCATCCCATTTGTTCGAAACAAATTATTCCGTTCTTTTTTTTTCTCTCATATTTATTTTGTTGTTATCTATACATAAAATGTCTGGAATAATTTTGAATATTTCTGACTCAATGCTAACATCAAAACGTCTACAACCATTTTAAGAATCCGTAATACTAGGTTGATGCAAAAACAATATCGTTTTCTCACATATGTAACGTTTATATATGATTTCTGAATTAATTCATTGACATATATAGCCATATCATATATCATTTTGAAGCACGTTTTACGCTCTATCGAATCGTGCTATTCGTTACCGTTCTCAATTTCTTCGTTCATTTTTTGTACAGGCTTTTAGACAGCATGAACAAAATTCAGATCTGCACGATTTTCTTGTTCCAGTTCAAATACGGCCGAAAGGCTGCCGAACGAGTTTGTGATATCAACCATACGTTTGGCCCATGAACCACTAACAAACATCTGGCACAACAGTGGTTCAAGAAATTTCACAATGGTGACAAGAGTTTCGAAGGTGAAGATGGTCGCGGCCGGCCAACTGCGGTTAATAACAAATCGTGAAAATCGTGTGGATCTGAATTTTATCTTTATTTCGATTAATAAAGTTTATTGTGGAAGGGGTTATGATCTTTTGAAGTTGAACGTGAAAAAAATGACATTATTTTTGCACCAACATTTTAATTGAATTTTCAGACTACTGTTCTCAGCTTGAGTATCATTTTCACAACGTTTCGGTCGATGTAACCTCTGATCTTCTTCAGGTGGATCTTGTCTTGGAATGTTTCTGTCGAACTCGGAAATTCGAACCGAATTTCGAACGGAACCTTTTATTTACTCCATATCCGAACCCTTAGTGCTCTTTAATTTCGTCAATAATATATTGTCTTCCCTTGCTATTGATTTTCTCCTGAAGAGATTATAGCTGCAAGAACTCTCGAGAAATTTCTGCATATTTTATTTAAATCGATATATAGGTTTTGTACCTCGAAACATTTATATATATATATATATATATATATATATATATATATATATATATATATATATATATATATATATATATATATATATATATATAAACACAGAGTTCGGCTCTCGTAGAAAATAAGTGACAAAAGACAACTGATAAGAAACGTATATGTAAATACTGTTTTTTTCTTCTTTTTTTGAGTACGTAACATTAATATACGGCAGAATCATATTGACACACCGGTCCCGATTAAATCACCGGACTTAAGTAACTCTGGGCCTGATCAATATTAAAATGCGTCGCTGTTTGGGAATTCCAGGTGCTGTGTATGCTCTCCGCTTATCTCAGCATTGTTTCCAGTCATCCTTGACTTCTCTTTGTCACTGGACTCAAGTAGTATCGAATCAAGAGAGTTGCGGTTGTAGATTGTGCAACCATCCTCTCGGAATTGCACGAGCAGCTACACTTACAGGGTGTATCCATTGTCTTTCGAGACTGAACAGAGGCGATGATGATGATGATGATGATGATGATGATGATGATGATGATGATGATGGTGGTGATGATGATGATGATGATGATGATGATGATGATGATGATGATGATGATGATGATGATGATGATGATGATGATGATGATGATGATGTAACGTTAATTATGAATTATACAGATTGATGTAGAAAGCACCATGGAATTGCCACTAGTATATAATACACTGCTAAACCTACGATCTATTGATCATTAAAAAAAAAAAACAATATTTCCCTGATCAATTCTTAATAGCTCTTTCCAAGATTCTTGAAAGGTATATTTCGCTTTACTCCTAACCCTAACCTTAACCCTAACCCTAACCCTAACCCTAACATCGACAACATAAAAAAGAACGGAATTTTTAAAAGACTGGTATAAATAAACCGATCGGCGAGTTATTTTTATCTATTTGAAATCGTGATGATTACAAAAAAATAAACTTTTCTTGAGTTTTAACTTTTCTTGGCAAATTTACATCATTTTTTTTTTAATCTCTACGCTTCGTTTTGAATACAAAAATATATACGTATATAATGCGCACATATATACTATGTATGATATAAACGCATGAATGCGTATAGAAATACATGTAAGTAACTAATACAAAAGTTAGATTTCAGTAATCATATTTTTATTCATTTCTAAAACGAGAGAACTTGAATGCCTACTAGACACTGTCCTCGAATGTCTAGACAATTTGGCATAAAGGATACTTTTCTCTACAAGTAAACCTTGAATAAATATTCAAAATTATATAGTGTTCGTCGCCCAAATATTATCTCGGTATGACTAGACCACTTATACGAAGAATGGTGCATCTTCTTCAAGTGGTGTTGCCTATAGTAACACAACTAAGCTGAATACGCTATTGTACACCTTGATTTAAAGATACAATCGGTGGATTCTATAAACTATATATGAAGTTAAGCATGTTCATCCTAATGAGCATTGATTCATACGTTTACAATTATATTGGAGTTATAATAGGGGTGTTTAATACAAACTAACAAATGTATAACTAAAATATCCTCCCAATAATCTGGACCCAATAACAAATAGTGTAGATAATATATACTCATTCCGACAAAATAATTCTCCCAAAAACCAACATAATAATAAAATAACTTACGACGATAGAAATTCTAATAATGTTTCAAATGAAATTATTGATGTTAATGTCAATACTAACGTACGGCACAATCACGTTGACACACCGGTTCTCGCCAGATCACCGAAGTTAAGCAACGTTGAGTCTTGTCAGTACCAGATGGGTGACCATTTGGGAGGCTAGGCGCTTTATGTACCTTCTGAGAAGGTTGTGCGGGGGGCCAGCACCCTCACCCTGTAAAAAGAACTCCTCGCTACAAACGCATCTACAAAGTTGTAGATGGCCTATGCCCCTCCAGGGGCTCAATGCTATGGATGGATCAATATTAACCATACATTCATATATAGATTCGACTACCGTACACATCAAGTCTTACATCTCTAGCCACGTACGCTCATTTAATAGAGACAATAATGATAGGAGGAATACTGCTCTAATAATCATCATTAAGAAACCTAAATAAAAAAAATTACTCTTACGTTGGTCTTCATTGAAAAAATCCCTCAAAACTGTACTGATTATGTTAATTTGCGACAGTAATGAGAAATAGATCTTATAATACTATAAATAAGATATAATGATTATAAATAAGAAAAATTAATTAATCTCAAACTGTAAACAAAGAAAAAAGTAAAACATAATCAGTTTATATTACCTTATAGTAGAACCCCACTCTCTAATGCCAAAATATTATACATACTTTTTCCTCTTAAACTTCTACTTTAAAATATTTTAAATATTTCCATTCACAACTACCGTCTATTTTTCTGTTTCCGTTTGATTCCAATCAATCATATTCCCCAAATATTTATGAAAGTTATATTTTGTTTTCTTTATATTTTACCATATCTTCTTTTTTATATTTGGGCCTAGTTCGAAGCATCTATCTTATAGCAAATTTAATTAAATACATGACATGTACTTTTTAACTATTACAATTAAGATATGTTCTCTCTTTTCTAATATATAAAATAATGAATTTCACATTCGACATAATAACTCTACTAACTTTAATTCTGTATTCATTCTCTAGTACCCAACACGTATACTTTTTTTCTTAATACATTTTTTAATTTTATACAATTACTCCTTCCTAAATATACATATTTCCATAAAATATATATACCTTAAAAGAATTTATTAACATAACTTTTGTAAATATATAACAGAGCTTTTAATTTATTTTAAGATATATTTCTATTTCTATTTCTAAATTTTAACTCTTCCTATATCTTATTTAGTCCAATTATTACCTGTATCATTTAGCATTAACTCCTCAGAATTTAAAATAATAATATAAAATTAAAATAAGCTATTATATAAATGGTAAATGTCTGTATGTAAGCTCGTATATTCGTATGTTTGTATGTCTCACTAAAAGTAAAAAAAAAGTAGTAACTAAAACCTCATAAAATTTATATTTATTTAATCGTCACTCTCCCGGACGAATAATATCTAAACTTTATAAAAGGGTAGTTACTTCTTTGGGATAAAAATGCTGCAGAATCTGCTGGGAGGCTGGTCAAATATAATCATATCTATATCATCCGTATATCTATCTGTTCATTCGTATATGTCTTTCCGCTTCCTTTCCTTTAAATATATTAATTTTCAATGTTGTTACATGACTGTTCCATTCAACTTAATGGATGGGATGATGAACTGACACCCTTAAGTTTTTAGGTTCGATTCCAGCTGACTTCGTCCGTTTCATTTTTATTTTTATTGCTTTTAATTTCATTTATAAAATCTCTCTATGTCTGTCTTTCCGTCTGTCTGTTTTCATTTTTCAAACTCTATCTCATCCTAGATGAAAGGTTGCAAAGAAGCACGAGGCAACTTAAATGATTGCAGTTTGGTCGGCCGTTTTTATGGATATTTAGCGGGTTAAAATAGTTGCAAATGGGTCGAAATTGAAAGAAATTACAATTTAGCAAACGAATAGCGTAAGTATCATCTTAGTCATAACGTTTCTTCGCGCATGCGTCAATTGACCTGGCACGTCCTGGCACATAACAGTATATGTTATTAATTTGCAACGCTTTCAGCATACTTGTCTTGATAAAGCTGTGCTTAACGTGGACGGTTTGGCGATGGGCACAACAGCAAACGCGTAACTTTTTTTTTGTTTGTTTGTTTTTTGTTTTCTTTTTTCATTTTTTTTTCCTCCTTCGCTGTAAGGGTTCGAACCTGCTTGCCTACTCTCAATTTTTTTTTTTTTTTTTGCGCTCGCAATTTTCCTTTTTTTTCTTTTTTTTTTTTTTTGGCTCAACCAACACCCTTACACACACCTCCACTTTCTTTCTTAGTAACAGTAAAATAATTCTTTTTTAAATTACATTCTTACATTCCTGGCTTTATAATATTATTATGTAATCATTCTACAAGAACACAATATGTTTACGTAAAAAATACAGAAAATCTTTATAATGTACGTGCCTCTCACGAAACAAAAATGTCATATCCCAAAATTGTCACATAAATTAATCAAGTAGGTTTTTATACTTAAAATATCAATTTTTTTTTTTTTGCAATTTTTAACGATTTCAAGAGTAAATCATATTTTTTTAGGAATAAATTCCTATTTCAGTCACGTAAATTCTTTCAATTTTGTATTATGTAGTGACATAAGTAAATGTTTGTATACTTTTTGATCTTGTGCAAAACAAACATTTTTTTAAGAATGATAATAAACCATTCGAAAATCTGGATTGTAAACAAGGAATAGTGAAACTAATTCATTTATAAAACTTATTATGCCTGACTGTCTGTCTGTCCATCCGTCTCCATTTTTTGCTTTCAAATTTTGTTTTAGTTTTTGATTGTGGCTTATGGCATCCAAGCAGCAGTTTTTTTTTTACTTTTGAAATTATAACTATATATTGGGTGTATTAACATATGAAATAATCAATTGATAATTGATTCTATTATAACATCTATAAAATTTGAATAAATTAAAATATCCTATTTAAGCGTATTTTATGCTCAGACAAAACCGGGTGCCTCTACTAAAAAAATATGAAATATTTTAAATCATAAAAACGTTTATTATTGTTAAAGAAAAACTTTAGCAGTTTACCGACCATACTGAAATAAACACTGACAAAGTTAGTATTAAACAAACAACAACAACAACAACAACAACAACAACAACTCTGTTGCAGTTTACGGACCGTGCTTAAATAATCTATTAATAATAATTATTAATAAACCTTCTATAATATAAATCGTACATGTCTGTTTAAATACATGCATGTATGTATGTTTGTATGTCTACCTAAAGCTTTCGACAGAGGCGACGGATTTTCACGAGACAGTATCGTTTTCAAGCTCGTCCCTTCGGATGACAAATATTAAAAAATTGTCTAAAAACATTAATTCTTTCACCCTCAACTGCGCATTTTTCTACATGGAATGGTCGCTTTTTTCGACGATATTTTCGAAAACCATCCCCTCTTTTCGATTATCTAGCCTTAATTTAAACATTCGTCACTTCTGGTTTGGCGATGAACGCAACAGAAAAGACGTCAGTTTTTTTCTACGTTCTTTGCCTTCTTCGCGATATGGGTTCGAGCCTGCCTGCCTACTACTAATTTTTTTTTTTTTTTTTTTTTTGCTCAGAACATACCTCCAAACACCCGGGCAACGCCGGGCAGCCATATTTATATCGTAGTAACCCTAGAAAAGATTCATTCTTGGACCATTATCAAGAACCAAACACTTGCTTTTAAACACTGTGTCTTCCGATATAAAGAACTTCTCTGTCCAGTTGTTGTTGTTGCCCGGGAGACATATTCAAAAGTTATCAGAATAGGTATTGATCCAAATGTGAGAAACAAAACAATTTTTCTTGCAGAGGGTTTTTTTACATAGGAGTCACGACTTATCAAGGCCCGGGGCCGCTCGAGGATAAGGATTAATGGGTATACATTAATCATTGCGATTATGGCGTAGTAAACATAAGTAGTGGAAATTTTATAAAGTAAATTGGATTACTTAGGGGGACGGTTCATCAAAAACTTGTTCACGTTGGACTTGAAGACAATCAGATTGTAGTCAGCTGAAAAGCAGGCACTAGGAAGAGAGTTCCACAGGCGTGCAGTTCTACGAAAGAAGCTTTGTTCATGAAATTTACGTTTAGTTTTAGACACATATAAGGAGTGTGGGGAATTGTTGATAGTGGTTTTGGCTAGACGAGTGTTTTTCGTGAAAGTCTGGGGAGGGAGGAACATAGATTGAAGCTCAGTTGAGCACTTGCCATGAAAATAACGATGAAACAGAGACAAACTCGCAACGTCTCTTCTGTGAGAAAGAGGTTGCAAGGAAGAGAAAAGAGCATCCCCGACTAAGCTACGAAGTCTATTTTGAACACTGTCAAGACAGGATAATCTGCTTCTAGCAGCTCCTGCCCAGATGTGGCAACAGTACGCCATCGCTGGCCGACCCTGGCTTTTATATAGGTGGAGAATTGCATCAGGAGTCTTGATTTCAGTAGTGCTCGCGAGACTTTCTTGATTATATAAGTGACCTGGATAGAGCAGGTAGTAACCCAAACGGTAGTTAACTTGTTTTTTTTTTTAGTAGTGGTCTGGGCCCTAGATAGAACAAGTATGTTTAAACACGGCGTCATCCGAGGTAAATAACTTCTCTGTCCGTTTTTGTTGCTTTTCACTTGACGGGAGTCATAATATCAATACCTTGAATAGGGGAACAACTTTTTGTAATGCTCTTGAATCCTTTTTTAATTTTAAAGATGCTTAATATCCTAGACAGAACAGCGTTCTGTTTTTCTTTAAAAAAATTTTGCATAGAAACTATAATATAAAGTGCTTAATGCTCTGGATAGAGAAGGTAGTAACTCAAAAATGTTTAATACATAGGATGCGTTACTCGGGAAAACCAACATCAATATGTTTTGTTATACTATTTTATATACGAAAATTTACTTGATGTTGCCCTGGATGGAACTGACATATAGGAATCAAAAAGTGATCAATATCTCAAAGTATAGCAAGTGTGTCTAAAAGCAATTTCATTTCTCCGATTTGTTTTTGCGTGTTTGTTTGTTTGTTTGTTTGTTTGTTTGTTTGTTTGTTGCGCCGGGCAATGGTGCGAATTCCTGCTATCATTGAATCCTACAGTGCGTATATTATTAGGCTGTCCGAATTATCTCGGAGAAACGTTTATTCAAAAATTCGATTGATAGTAAATACGCGTATATAATTTACGCAAAACAAGACAATATGAGAAATCTTTCGAGATTGGGCAGCATTTATTGAAAATTAATTTTCTTCTGTGCGGATGATTTTATTTCCACAGAAAACATGAAAATAAATCATCAACTTTTCACTTGGATGCCTGAATTTTATTAAGGTAAAAAATTTATTAAGGTAAAAATTTTATTAAGGTAAAAATTTTATTAAGGTAAAAATTTTATTAAGGTAAAAATTTTATTAAGGTAAAAATTTTATTAAGGTAAAAAATTTATTAAGGTAAAAATTTTATTAAGGTAAAAAATTTATCAAGTTAAAAAATTTATTAAGGTAAAAATTTTATTAAGGTAAAAAATTTATCAAGTTAAAAAATTTATTAAAATAAAAATAAAGCAAATAATTCTGAAGAAGCACGTCACCTACCTTACAGTTAAAAAGCCTTCTGGGTACAAGATGGGAAGCAAAGGTGGAAGCTGTTAAGTCGTTGCGTTTTCAGACATTTTTGAAGTGATCGAAGATTGTATCTGGATAGTCGAGATGGGTTTATTATCACAGAATGTCGCGCTTTAGCCACTGAAATCAGGAACTGGCGTGTTCTTGCTTTGTTTTTTTTAATTATTACCTTGTATGATTCGCTGATTTAAACAAACCTTATATATACATATTATAAAGTCCTAAGAGTGCTTCAATATGAATTGATGACTAGATTTCTCACGTCAAGATCGTCATGTTATTTGTTTCACAATACAAGCAAGAACGACTTGAAGCAGTCGAAACTAAAGCAAGAGAATTAGCTGGCGAACTTGAAGTGCATCATTCAAACATGTCTCTTCAGATACGAATCGGTAGATGAGTCAGATCATCAGAAGGTGGAGAAGCATTTCGCCGAGAATTTTTCCATCCACTCATGGATTCAATTCTATGAAGTCTTTAGGAACGGTTAGAAAACATGAATGACTTTAAATCACAGTATGCGTTTTTGTATGGCTCAATTATTTGAAGGCTGCAATAACCTCAAACATGTTGCCTTCAAGCTGCGCTGATTTGGTAAAATGGGTTGGAGAGGGCGATATTCTCTGTGAGAAACTTGAAAGAGATATAATCAATTTCGTCAAGCTCCTGAACACATAGAAGTGCATTAAGTTTTCCGCTATTGAATGTATAAATTATATAATGAATCACACACTTGTTGATTTATGTCAAAAATTCAGAATTGTAATCATATTGCCAGTTGCATTTGCGAGTTCTCTAAATGGAAACCAATTAAAAACTTTCTCCGGAACTTTATGTCTCCGGAAAGACCGGCTTACTTATCTGTTACAAGCATTGAACATGAACTAAGCCGAGAAATTGACACAGAGAATTTATTAATTTTATTTATTGCGGATTATTATCCTCATCTTTTCTTAGCTATTTCATGACGTTTCGGCCAACTATTCCTCTGGCCTTCGTCATGTGGTAACCGCAACGGAATAGGAACTCTGAATCCCCTGACTGCATACACTGCCTTCCGTAGTTGTAGTCGTCTCACCACGTTTTTGGCCAAGTAAGCCTCTGGCCGGCTTTGGGTAGGATTGAAACTGCTATCTTCAGATAATTCTCACCTGGAATCGTAGGTGAGACGACAACAACTACGGAAGGCAGTAATTGCAGTGGATGAAGTTAGGAGATTCGGAATTCCTATTCCGTCACGGTTACCACCTGACGAAGGCCAGAGGAATAGTTGGCCGAAACGTCGTGAAACAAGTAAGAAAAGATGAGGATAATAGTCCGCAATAAATAAAATTAATAAATAATACTTATCTCAATAATGAATTCCAATTAAATAATACAGAAAATTTAGTGCAGCAGTTTTCTACAAAGAAAGCTAGAAAAGTGAATTTTTAATAAACGTTGGCAGGTTTTCATCTTTGGTAAAATCTTTCGCCTCTGACTAAAGCTTTTTTGTTTTAGTATGCACAAACTTTTTATTTGAATGAAAACCTGTTCTAATAACATTTTGAAGGAATTCTCATTAAAAGGTTTGTTTTTGTTTGTTTGTTTGTTTGTTTGTTTTTGTTGTTTTGGGGGGGTTTCTTGTTTTGTTTTTTAGCAGATACACATTCTTGTAAATATTTTCACGGACGTTTTAATATCTAATGAAGCATTGATTTAAGTACGCACACGTACAAATTAACATATAGTATACATAAATATACTTTTATCTGTTTTTGCATTTACCACCCAAGACAATTCTAATTAGCTGTTTGCCTTTTTATTAGTTACCGTCCAAGTAAGTTCCATATTTACCCTTAATAAAGGACAAATTTATCTTTATTGAAATCGACAAGTACGTTTTCTGGGAGGTGTTATTTTTTATTTATTTTTTTTTTTTTTTTTTGTTTTTTGTTTCGGTATTTGTTTTTTTTTTTATTTGTTTCTTTGTGGTTTTTTTTGTTGTTGTTGTTTTTTTTTTTTGTTTTTGTTTTTTTTGCTTTCTCTCTTTTCTCGGTGATACATTAGATTGTGGCACTTGTTTTTTTTTGTTTTTTTTTGTTATTTTTTAAAAGATTTGTGAGTTAATCACATGATTCAACGAAAGTGTCATAGAAAGTTGCAGTGCAAAAATTACCTTGAAGTAAAATATGTAATCAGGGGATTATTTCTTCTGTAAAAGTATGAGATAAAGTTTGTTGTTTTGAGGTAAGTTCATATTAACACCAAAAGTTGCATCGATCAAAAAAAAAACTTCATGCATTTTCTTTATAAGTTATAAAGTTCTCATTTATCACACATTAATGGGGTCGTAGGGGCGTTTTAGTACTTAATAACTTTATTCTACATCTGACATTTTATTATTTATTTTTATCTTTATTCTGACATTTTAAAAATTTACTTGGTTACTCTTAACAACATTCCGTTACTACTAATGGTTGGCCTTGTCGGTGGGGCCCAACTCTTTTCCTGATCTACATTAATGATCTTCCAAATCACATCCTTACATCATTTGTAGACATTTATGCTGACGACACTACCATTTATGGTAGCACATCTAAGACAGTAAACGACCAAGTTCTCTCCAATTCTCTCTCCTCTGATCTTGAGCATGTAGTACAATGGGGAAAGGAGTGGCTGGTTACTTTTAATACATCTAAAACCAAGCTTCTCTCTTTACATCATCAACATTCTGATCCACATCTGGCATCAATTGAAATGAATGTCTCTCGTCTTGGGGAGGCCTCAAGTTTTGACAAGCTTCTGGGCTTGACCATTACTCCTGATCTTAAATGGAACACGTACATCAAATCTGTTGCCAAGGCCGCTGGAAAAATGGTGGGATCTTTCTATCGATCCAGTAGATATCTCACTGCTGATGCAATTCTCTATCTATATAAGAGCCAGGTACGTCCAAGGATGGAATACTGTTGCCACATCTGGGCAGGAGCTGCTAGAAAGGACTTGGCCTGCCTTGATAGAGTTCAAAATAGACTTCGTAGCCTCGTAGGAGATGTCCTTTTCTCTTCCTTGCAACCTCTATCTCACAGAAGAGATGTTGCGAGTTTGTCTCTGCTGTATCGTTATTTTCATGGAAAGTGTTCGACTGAGCTTCAATCTATGGTCCCCCCTCGCAAAACTTTCACAAGAAACACTCGTCTAGCTATAAACACTATCAATAATTCCCCCCACTCTTTATCTGTGCCTAAACCTAAACGTAGATTCCATGAACAAAGCTTTTTTATTAGAACTGCACGCCTGTGGAATTGTCTTCCGTTTTCCTGCTTTCCGGCTGACTACAATATGGTTGTCTTCAAGTCTAACGTAAATAAGTTCTTGATGAGCCGTTCCATATAAGTAATCAAATTTAACAAATTTTCATTACTAATGATTATTATATTGTCCAATTTCTACTGTACACTTTTTAACCCTTATCCTTGAGTGGCCTCTTAGCCTTGATAATGAGTTGATACCTATGAAAAAAAAAAAAGAAAAAGTCCAATGTGAACAAGTTCTAATTGAATCGTCCCCCTAAGTAATCCAAGTTTCAAAATTCCCACTGTTTACTATGCTAAAATCACAATGACTAATGTATACCTATTAACCCTTATCCTCGAGTGGCCTCTGGGTCTTGATAAGTGGTGACACCCTTGTAAAAAAAAAAAAAAAAAATAGAATACGCCGACTGCCCCCCTGCAGAGGGTAAAAGTCCCTCAATGGGGGTCCTGGATATGACCTTAAACTATATCCAGTGGTGAGGCCCCAGCTTGTGGGCTTTGGGGAGTGTGGGGCCACCCTTTAATTACCATTGCTCCCAGGTCCATTCTGACCCAGAGTAGTAGTACCTGTTAGGGTCCCAACTATGGGTTGAATAGAAACCGACGTGAAAACAATAAATATATTCTATTAAAAAAATCTTTCTTCAAAATCTTTGGATTCGGCATTAAATAACCCGAAAAGGGTTGATATGCCGTAAAACAAAAACAACCAATCAACTACTAATGGTATTTTGATTTAATTTGTTTTTTCTTCCCCATACCAACGTTTTTAGATACCCCTTCTCTATTTTTTTCAAATAAACTCCTGAATACTAATTTTTGACAGTATATCAACTTTTTGTAGCAAAATACTTTTGATATTTTAGTTTAAATTCTTCGGAAATCCCTTTTAAAACTTGTACACAATCGAGAGTCGAATTGCAAAGAAATGGCTATAAAATGAGATAGGAAATACCAAAGTGTAACTAAAAAATTGTGAAGCGTTCGTGATAAATAGCTTCAATGCACTAATTCTCTGATGGTTTCCGTTTTCTCGTGATCACGGAATATTTGCGTTCCGAGAGTATGTTATTTTGTTTAAAATACCATTTATTGTGGGTTTAGTATGTTGGCGAGTGGAAGTTGAATTTTTTGGTGTTTTAAGAGTTAGAGTGTGTGTGTGTGTGTGTGTGTGTGTGTGTGTGTGTGTGTGTGTGTGTGTGTGTGTGTGTGTGTGTGTGTGTGTATGTGTGTGTGTTTCCTTGTGGATTTTTCTTCGACATTGCAATCAGTGTATCGTGCCATTTGCAATCAATCTTAATGAAATGCCATAATCGAATTGATATTTTAAAAGCCATCAAACAATACAATATCCTGCTGTCCTCTCATTCACACTCTCTACTACTACTACTACTACTACTACTACTACGTCATCGTGATGTCACAGTGTCCCTCATCTAAAATTGATTCATGATTGATGTCTTCTAATCTAAATTTCATTATCTTAATATCTTAAATTTATCGAAGCAAAACAGAAAATTATTTTATTCTGACTTGAATATAAGTTTATCATGAAAATAATAACATCGTGAGTGATATATTTATTTCCTTATTTTCTACAAATATATATTTTAGATCCAATTCATAGCAACACATTCAACACATTTCTTATATATACATATATACATATATATATATATATATATATATATACATATATATATTATTTGTTTTTACATAAGCATTAATACTTCGCTGCACAATCATGAGTATGTTTCAGTCAGCTAGTTTCTAGTAGTCAGATTAATTCCGGCGATATAGCTTATACAAAATCTGAGTCTGTAATATATATATATATATATATATATATATATATATATATATATATATATATATATATATATTAATTTAATTCTGTAACCAGCAAATTCCAGCATTACTACAACTATAATTTACCGATTTCTTTCTATCCTCTGATGAGAAGAATAGCAAGAATAACATCCTTTGAAACTCTGCAGAATAAAGACTTTGTACATTGTTTTTGGAGTATTCAGTCGAACAATAAATTTTATTGTAAATTTCAACGTATTTCAACTCTCTCTCTCTCTCTCTCTCTCTCTATATATATATATATATATATATATATATATATATATAATGCAATGTATTATTACAAGTGATCATTGACTATACATTATTATCATTACTTTTCATTTATTATTATAATTATCATTATTATTACTATTATTTTGCCATCTTTATCATCATCATCATTAACAACATGACTGTTCAACAGCCTTATAATTACTAATAAGTTAAGTTTCTGCCACCCTTTAAACTTTATAACCCTCACCCCCCCCCCCCACTACGTTTTTAATAAAGACATCGAATTTAACACTTTATAGATAGATCTGTTTCGTTCTGTCTAGACAATTTCCGGTCAGAGTAATACGAGCTTTCACGGGCTGATTTTTCCCCCGCTTAGCCTGATTTTAATTCTTTAAAATTTAGTCTGAAATCACTTTTTCTAATTATGCTGAGATGACGGTTGACATGCTGCTTTTCTCTTCTTTCCTTTTTTTTTTTTTTTTTTTTTTGCTCAATCCCATTTGACAGGAGATCGACTTCGCTTTGAGCTGCTGCACTGTTCGAAAAAAAAAAACAATTTTCATTATTTGAGCTGTTTTGAACGATTTCCAATCGGATTATATGCATCATCACGCTGGATTTAATTTTGGTCTTCATTCTCTCTAAAAACTATTTACGCATTTCGGATCAACTGTTGCATAGCCGGCTGTTTCATATTAAAGGATCGGGACATTCATATTGATGAGGAGAAGATACATTTATACAGTTCTGGAGTGTTTCTTCTTAACACATATAGCGAGGAGAGAGTGATCAGTTCTTTTAACACAGGAGGGGACAGTCATTACTTATGATGGAGGAACACATTACTAAAGATGGGTTTATACAATGTTCATTAATAACGATGAGAGAGACAAAGTTCATATTAAGGATGTTTCACATTACTTTTTGCTGTTGAATGATGACACGACACAGATTTACAAAAACATGATGATAACTTCTTTATTATCACATCGACCAGTCGAAGGATGATGACGTCAAGAAATTCAAAGTCGTTTCTATATGTTAAATGTTCTACCCCTTCGCTTCTAAAGGGACCCTCCTCTGATTATGTCAGCTCTGTCCGACTGACTCGGCTGATTGTTCGATCTGGACTCGGCTGCCTGACTGGCTTTGATCTTCGACTGGCTAGCTCCTATATTGAGAAATTCCCTTTCTGCTATGACGTCATGTACGGCTTCAAAAGGTGATCGACTCACGTGGCCTAAACATACGTGGTTCGGCATATGTTCCCAAACCATTTTTGCAGGCAAAGACGTCTCAGTAACTTATTTTTCAACCTAACCTATTTTCAATATATTTCTAAATTACATTGTTCATTATTTTCTATCTGACCTTATTTTAATTCAGTTTTCATAAAAGAATTGAACAATTAAATTCTTTTTATAAACAAACATATCTAAACTATTTTATATGCAATTAAACAATACGAAATTCTAACATTCCATTTTCTGAATATATTTTTGAACCTTGCTTACAAGGTTCGAATCTAGGTTTATCCTAATCTTATTTCGACTTATCTAATGTTCTTCTTACTTACAAGAAGGGGGACCCTTTTTCTTGTAGCACAACTTGAGAGAATTTACATGCAAGTTGAAATATTATGCGCGGTTTGTTTTTATATTTTTTTTACACATCCAACATTTTTCACTTCTTTTCTTGGCAATTTATAACTACAACAAATTGCAGTTTCATTTAATGCCATAACTAGCAAATTCTAGCATTGCTACAAATATAATTTGCTGATTTCTTTATATCTTCTGATGAGAAGAATAACAAGAACATCATTCTTTGAAACTTTACGGAATGAGGACTTTGTAAATTGTTTTCTGGAGTATTCAGTCGAACAATAAATTTTGATTGTAAAGTTCAACTTACAGTTATAATTTTTTTCTTTTATAATAAGCTCTACTCTTTATTGCGTATTGAGCTTTTTTATTCGGTTCGGATTAAATTATCTCTCTCTCTCTCTCTCTCTCTCTATATATATATATATATATATATATATATATATATATATATACGTTTCATTCTTTATTACCGTTTTATCTGTTCAGTTACATATATTCCGCTTGCCGGGCAATATTTACGATCCAGCAGCCTCGTCAGACCTTACAGAAATGGCTATTATTATTTGGAAGAACGATTTTAAAGGAAATATGAGAGAGAGAGAAAAAAAAAGAAAGAAAGAACGGAAGAGAAAATAAGGGGTGGAGATCGACAATAATGAAGTTTTGAAGTTTAAAATACATTAGATTGTAGTGTGTATGGAGGTTAGTAAATTCAGCTAAGTGTCAGTGAAGATATAGTGATATAGGGGGGGAGGGAGATAAAAGGGAGGGGTACGGGGTAGAATTTCGATTTTGGGTTTTAAGATTTGGCTGTTTTTATTAAGATTTGATGGGAGAGAGAGAGGGAGAGAGAAAGGGTTAGTGTGCGTGTCACATGCGTTTGGCAATGGTTTATTCTCGAACGCTCGCAGTGGCCACGGTAAGTGCAAACGTACATTCGACAATGAATTTTTCGGCAGTTAAGAGTGAATATACATGCCAATATACACGCATACATGCACATATACACATATAAACATATACATATATATATATGCATATATATATATGTAAATACACATGTATATATAAAAATATATCAACATACATACACAGAACCACATACACACATACAAATATATACACAATGTACGTGGAAACATACATGCCCATAAATGCACACACATGCACACACATGCACACTCCCATATATACATATATACACACACGTATACATATATATATATAAGAGCAAATAGCTAATAAAACATGTTAAAACATACTTTGAAAAAGAGTTAAAAACATTTTAATCTGAAAAGGAAACACTTGATAAGTGGATAGTTCTTAATCCGCGGAGTTTCGAAGAAATACTTTCCTTCTCGTCAGAGGGCAGGAATTAGCAAAATGCGGGATCGGATTTTGCATACAAAAGTATTTGATGAAACTGCAAGTAAGTCAAAGATCTTACTTGATAACGGAAAGTGAAGCAGGAGGAACATGGTGAAGAAAAAGGTGACCTCACGCGAATGGATAGTCTGGTGAAAGGTAAATTATCCAATGACGGTAAAATCCAAAAATATAAATCCAAGAAAGTTAATTGAACTTCCATTCGCACAAGAAAAATCCAAGGAAATCACTTAATTGGAAGATGGTCAAAAATAATCCAAAAGGCCGAAATCCATGGAATGATTCACAAGTATGTACAAGGAAAAGGGGGAAAAATCCAATAATATAATAAAAGAAAAATAAGATATGCGTTTGACACGGCTGCCGAGACAAAATGTAATTAAGAAAAATCAGTGAAGAAGAAGAGAAAGAAATGGTGACAGAATTAAATATGAAATAGAAAAGTAAATGTCTAGATGACCCAGACAAAATGATGTTAAAGGTGCGAAAAATATAGGGCAAAAAATAGGTCCACTGAAATGTACAGGTTATTACTTAAGAAAATGTCAGCAAGAGTTATTAAAAGACACTAAATGGAATAAATAAATGAATAAATACATAAAAAATGAAATATAAAATAAAAAAATATTTAAGGGGAGAGGATGGCCGGTATCTGAAAATTCCGGATAAAGCAAGTAAGTATATAAGTAAATGCATATAGTAAAATATAAGTAAATATGCATACAGGATATGAATGCGTGGGTAGATTGATATATTAGATAGATAGGAATATTTAAAGACTAAAATGGAAACTCCAGATAAAAAACCGGCTAAGTAAAGAAGAAATAAAGAATTAAAATAAAGAATTATTAAGTTATAAAGTATTAAGGAAGTATGTAGAAAAAAACGATAATGTTAAAGAAAAATTATATATCTATCTGAAAGGTTAAAGTAATAACTATGTAATTTCAAAATTACCATAATTAAATTTGGACTTATGTTTACAGAAAGAGATCAGTTCGTTTTTAGAATTTATTATATTGTTACTTTGAGGGGAAATAATTATAGTTATAGCTTCGGTCGTGCAGAGGCGACATGACTTAGAGCCTGGAGTATAAGACTTAACTTTTTTATGATAGGCCATTTGATTGAGAAGGGGGTATTATTAGAGTTAATTTTTTTAATTAAAGTGGTTAGAGAAGTTCCTTGGTTATTATTAGAATTATTGTTGTTAAAAGAAGAAATGTGGTTTGATATTCTTTTCTTAATTAATGTTGAAGTAGCGCCGATATATGTATGTACTTTATTAAAAGCTTGAAGTCTGATATTAATATTAATTTGCTGATTTGTATTAGTTAAATAGTTTGAATTTTGTTCATAGTGTTCAACAAAAGGGTGGGACAGTGATTGTACGAGGACTATTTTGGAGGGGATAATGAGTGTTGCTAATGTTAGGATAGCTGTTAGGAGAAATATTATTATTCTCATTATTATTATTATTATTATTATTATTATTATTATTATTATTATTATCATCATTATTGTTAGTTGTATGATTGTAGATGGATTATTATTTCATATATACATATATATATATATACACATATATATCCATATATATATGCACACACATACACATACTTACATACATATATGTATAGACACATATCTCCAGTAAGATATTGATGTATATATGCATACATACATACATAAACACATATGTACACATGCAAGATACAGTCCCAAGTGTTGACCAACTCCACATTTTTTGAGACAGACCTCATGGAGCTTTCGAACAAAGTATCCTTCCACCACAGAAAACTCATTCCAACATCACCTAGACAAACTAATCAAAAATATTAACACTTCCAAATTATTGTATGTCAAAGCGGATAAGACGCAAAACTTCTACAAGATCCACAAAAAGTACCTAAAACTACTTACAGAAAACATTATCCCAAATTATAAAAAATCAGATACAGACTTAGTCAAGGACATCAATTTAGATAGCAAAAATATCACTGACGCACTCAAAATTAGCAACAGAGTAGGCAAACTATCAAGTAAATAGGCCTACATTACAATTAAAGACCATAAACCTAACTTTGAAATAAGACCTCAAACTGTACTTATAAACTCCACTAAGCCAGAAACAGGAAGAATAAGTAAAAGAATACTAGAAAGAATTCATTTACAAATTAAAACCAAATATGAACTAAACCAATGACACCATTAAATGGTTCAATAATATCAAAAAAAGAAGACCGCATTCATCCAGTTCCACACTGAAAGCTACTCATCAAACAGTTCTTTTGATATAGAAGGCCATATCAAAAGAACTGTTTGACGAGGTCTTAGGCTTTGCCTCTCTACTCTCTGACCGACAACCATCCGAAATAGACATTATCAAAAAATCTAGGAAAACAATATTAATCAGCCAAGATACCCAATGGACTAAGAAGAGCCAACCCGGCCCATTTGACCTCTCAATGGGTTCTCTAGATTCAACAGAAGCTAGTTGTTCTCTTCTTTCTATACAATCTCACAAAAACTATAGATAACAAAAACATAGGACTATATAGAGACGATGGCCTTATCGTAGTTGAAAATTCAAATGGCCCTAAATGGACAAAATAGGTCTAAAACTAGGCATTAGGTTTAACGTAAAAACTGTTAACTTTCTCGATATAACTCTTAACCTCTCAAAAACACTCATATGAACCTTACATAAGGACAATACTTACCCACTCTATATACACCCATTATCGAACCATCCAAAACATATCATTAAACATATCCCTACATCTCTCGAAAAAAGGCTTAGTACTAATTCCTCCAAACTTGAAATATTCAACAAACACAAACCATTCTATGGGTGTCCACTTTCAAAGTGGCCACCAAAATACCATCTTTAATTACACTGAACCCAATTCCTCTAATACTTCAAACAAGAAAAATAAGGCCAGAAAAATAATTTGGTTCCCCACCCCCTTCAACATAATGGTTAAAACGAAACTAGCTAAAAAATTCTTTCAACTAATAAACAAACATTTCCCACCCAATCACATACTACACAAAATATTTAATAAAAACACAATTAAACTTAGATACAGCTGTAACCTAGAACAAATAATAAAGAAACACAATAGGAAAATACTTAACAAAGATAAACACAAATAACACTAGCGAAAATAATTGTAACTGCACTAACAAATCCGAATGCCCACTTAATCAACAATGCCAACAAACTGAAGTAGTGTATAAAGCCACAATTGCACCTACAGAAAACCCAAGTGACAAAAAATACTATACTGGCTTAGTAGGCAACTCTTTTAAAGATAGATTTAGAATAAATAAATGCTCCTTTACAAAACCTCACTAACCTCCCATATCTACATCTAATCCAAAATAACCTTACACCAACCATTACGTGGGAAATTCTTTAAAAAAAATTTAACATGTGTAAATCTTTAGACTCCCAATGTCTCTTCTGCCTAAACGAAAAACATTTATATTCAATTTTAAAGATAGAGACAAATTATTAAATAGAAAAAATGAAACCACCATAAACTGCCGACATTACAAATCTCACCTCCTTAGCAATTACACACCTTCTGAAACATCCCTCAGACAACATTGTTTTGAGTTCGCTGGATCATATACACACACTACAGCCATCTACCGCACACACCCAATTACTGTAACATCCACACAATCAAATCCTCTTACCCCATCTTCCCCATACCCTATATTGCCTTACCTCTCGCCACAAAATCCCCCTAAATCCAACAAAATGACCTATATCGCCAATATTACCATTTTATACACCACATGATCTCATCTGCCACACAAAGCTACCTAGCAATCTTTCTAGTTAGATTTGCCCGCCCAACCCCAGCATATCTCACACACAGACCACACAATATGATGTAGGAAACTATCGTGCCTGCTAATATGTGGGTCTACACCTGCACATGTGGACACGTATAGGCATATATTGAAATGTATATCCGAACAATATCTTATGTGCATGAGTGTATATCTTAATACATAGATATCCCAATATAACTATAAACATAAATTGATTTATACGGTCTTATAAACCAAATACCCCAACTTTAGAACAGTAATTAAAATAATTAAAGTATTTAATCCCCACAGAATTACCCTAGACTCCTCCTCAAACTCTATAGTTATACCCACCTAGAACCATTATCCCACCCGAATATTAACCAGACCCCATAAACCATAATCGTCTAGAACCCACATTCTACTTGTTAGAAATATAGCCCAATATTCTTCTAAATAGTTTAATAATGTTTATCCAACCTGTAGAAAGATGTGTAAGGAAAGTCCTTTAAAAAAAATTACTGCGCCCTCTGTAGATGTATAAGGAAAAATTCAAAATGGCGCCCGACTCCCTCTTCATCACGGTAAGTTCAGGAAAAGATGTTATAAATGTTGCAGCAACGTATAGCAATTCAATAACCAGTAAACACCGGTTCTGCATGGAATCCAACTAGCAAGGTGCCTAGACGGACGCAAACGGTTACTCAGACCGGACCCAACAACGGTAAGATATCCTCACACGGCACGAGAAGCAACAGTAACACGATTCCCGACCAAGTCAATCGTCTCTTTCCCCACGTCTCTTCCATCACCCGCTTTTATGGTCGTTTTAGGCCGGCTAAATTTGCATATTGCGAGAATTCGTGTGACTTTGCGAGATATCATTCTTTACAAAAGACGGCAGCGGCCATCTTGATCTTTCTTTATCTATTTTCGATCGGCGACGCCGAGCCGGTCTCGAGGTAAGTCTTTCCTTTTCATCCGTCTCTCTTACGCACCCACACAACATACAAACACGCGGGCGCTTATCTCCTGGATGCACATTACACTCCCCCCTAATCTGATGATCACATAAAGAGCACTGGGGGGGGGGGGCCTTTTAGTGCGTGTGCTTCTGCGAAGAGGTACATTCACTGTTTCAGATTCGGGCTCTGTATCTGGTTCCGCCTCATCAGATGAAGTATCGCTATCAGTCTCTGGAGGGGGCTCACTGAATCCGTGCATCGGCAGCTCATCACTAGACGCTTCACTGCTTTCTTCTGTAGTTGTGTGACGCACCTCGGTAGCTGGGCGAAGATCTCGCACATGTCGTGGGGTTCCATCGACCAAAACAGACTGCTGGCTAATCACTCCAGATATTTGTCCTCGCTTAAACTTGTCGGTGCACCGATTTCCTGGGGGCCGCACCCACACTGGATCTCCCACTTCATATCTGTTACATGTTCCCTTGTCGGCTGGCTGCGTAGTGTTGATTCCCTTCACTCCGACTCGGTACGTGTAAATAGCATTCGCAGGTGCGGTTGAAGGAGACGTCCCGTCCTTTGGCGTTATGTTGTATCAATATGTGGCTTCCGTAATAGTACATCGCTTCCTGGCAGCAATTCTCTTGATGCTGCGATGGCTTCTTTCAGCAATGCCATTTCCTGACGGCACATGCGCACATCGCAACCGTAGTCGGACGCCCCACTCATCTAACAACTGCCGGACTTGCTGGCTACAAAACGCTGCATCATTGTCAGTCAGGAGCTCTTCCGGCGCACCTCGCTCAAAAAAAATGGATGATAGGTGGCGAACAACATTTGCTGAATCCTGTCTGGTCATCTGCCGCCACACCGCAAATCTCGTAGGCCCGCAATCAATGAGAGTTAGAAAGGGCTTTCCACTGTAATGGGTAATATCCATGGCCAGCCGCTGCCACACACTCTCAACTTCCAATCGACTCTTCTGCCATCGCTCTGGTGCAGGATCAATAGACTGGCAAGCCTCACAATTTCTGATGATCTGTCTGACATCCATCTTGGTCACTGCTGGGTATACGCGCCTCACAAAATAAAGGGTCCTCTTGATACCCGGATGTCCGCTCTGTGCATGAATTTTTTGTATTTGACATGGGTCGATTGCAACTGCACAAGATCGAGCAGTAATCTCCATTCCCATCTTCGCGGCTTCATACCATTTGTGAGGTACTCGAGTCAGTTGGTCAGCACGATTACAATGTGATGGCACCAGAGTGACGCTCAGTGATAGCCCATACTCAGATACCAGGTTTTTTAGCGTGTCTAGCCTTCTCCGTATTAACATTTCGCTTGCTGCCTTGGTACGGATTCGTGTCCGTCCTGGAAGTGTGTCAGACACCCAGTGGTAGACACAGAGAGAATCTGTGTACAAGGTCAACTTCTTAGACTGCCACTGCAGGGCCAGATTTATCCCCTTTACAACAGCGTCCAGCTCTGCCAGGTTGATATGCTGAGAATCTGTTACGGGCCGCAGCCAACATGCATCCTCGAACACGTTTCCTCCTTGCTCCAACGATACTCCCAACGCCAAAGAACTGGCATCAACCCACACACCTACGTTGTCTCCGTCAACACACCACCGCCCACAGGCAGGGTCCTTCTTGTTCACTCTCTCCAGTGTCTCTTTAATCATCAGAGTTAGTAGGACATCATCGGATATGTCATCCCAACCCGTGGTTGTTAAATTTGCTCTGCGTTTAATTACAATAACAGCCGCGTGGAGCCAGCCACAGACCGGTAAGTGACCAACAAGTTTTCCACACCAAGAAAAAACGGTCCGTCTTGTAACGATGTTGGGGATGCTTGGAATTTCACTGCCACGCCTCCATTGTAGGGTGCCATCTTCTTCATAAACATCCAATCCCAATACACGTGCTCCTTCCCTTAAACGTTCGGGATTCTTGCATTCCAGACCAAACTGAGCCAACTTTTCTTTGACACACGACGCAGACTGTACATCTTCATTGACGTATACGTCATCAATGTAAGCTGACGTTGAGTCCCTCATGGGCTTTTCTTGGGACAATACTGTGTTGACAATAGTCTTCATGATCTGTGGTGCCACATTTAGGCCAAAGCCGAGGCGTGTAAGGCAGTACCTCTGCCCCTGGAACCAAACAGTCTGGAACGGCCACAACGTCTCATCAACTCGCACCTGTAAATAGGCTTTTCGCAAATCCAATATCGAGACATTAGTGCCTTTCTGACGCCATTCCTTCAACTTGCTGGCGCATACGTCAGCATCGGCAGTGTAGGCTTCAATATACTTGTTAAGCTCCCTATAGTCCAGCACGGGCCGTACTTTTGACTTGTTATGCTGGACTACTGCCATCAAGGGTATTAGACCCTTGGGAGGCCCAAGCTTGTCCTCAGGGCAGGGGATTAACCAGCCATCTTGGGTCCACGCCTTTAGTTCCCTTTCGTATTCTGCTCGGGCCTCACTGGGTATAGGGTACTCTTCAACCCCATTCTTTAGTTTAGTCGGTGCCATTCCCTCGGTCCACTTCCAAGATGCAATCCAGGCCCTCTTGCGCGAGTCGTAGTCCACTGTAAAATCCGGCCGATCGATGTGGAGCGCTGCACACACTGGGGCCTCCAAGAATCGCACCTTTACATCCCGATGAATTGTGACTCCTCCCAGCGCCTTGATGGCATCGTATCCGAGCCACAGGTCAAACTCCAGGAGGTTTCCTTGGGTCACGAGCACATTGATCTTAGTGGCTGCACCGGTGTCCGTGTAGATCTCGACAGTTCCAGCTCCACAGCATGTCTGGGTCTCGCCTCCTATCGTGGTGACTTTGATCTTTCTCTTAGTCCAACTTGGACACAGCCTGGCGCTCACTATAGTATGCGAACAGCCTGAGTCGAGAAGTGCTGAGCAGGGTATCCTGTTTACGTAGACGGTCATCACTGGTTGCGCCTTGTTCAAATTTTGCTCGGGGAGCAGGGCGGCGCTGACGTCCTCTCACCTGATACGTTTCCCGCACAGTTTTGGGCTAGATGCCCCAAACCGCCACAATTAAAACAGCGCACACGCCCCCTGTTGGTGCAATTCCTTGCAAAATGTCCGCGTCGGCCGCAGCGAAAACATTTCCCATTGCTTGCAGGGCTCTGATTCGGAATCTCCCGAGCGCCAATCTGGCCTGTCTGTGTCGCCATCACAACTGGTTCCTCCAGGTCCTCCTCATCTTTGATGATGGCTCGAGCATGTTCCATCAAGTGTTCCATGGTCGTGTTTGAAACGCTGGTTGAGGCTCTCAGTAGCTGCTTCATCCGAGTGGGAAGGCCCGCCACAAACGCGTACGCGAGCGTCCACTCCGACACCCCTCCACCGAATAGGACTGTGAGTTTCTTTAACTCAGCGAAGAAAACGTCCACGCTTTCCTCCGGTAGAAGTTTTCGGGAAGCAAATTTTTCATAGGCCGTACAAGGATCCATAGCGAATGCCTTGTACAGCGCAGCTTTAATTGCGGTGACATCTCCCTTTTCGGCAGCATTGAGTTGCTGATATACACTCAAGGCACCCCCAGCCAATCTCAGGGGAATCACAGTGTGTACCCTTTCTACCTCACAAAGGTCGCACGTCAACTCGACCCTTTCAACCCAGTCGACAATGGACGTAGACCCGTCAAACTCGGGTATGAGCTTTAAGTCGAATTTCGACTCGGTCATAGTCCTAGAGGCCAAATAGCCGAGATAGCTTGTAGAAAGATGTGTAAGGAAAGTCCTTTAAAAAAAATTACTGCGCCCTCTGTAGATGTATAAGGAAAAATTCAAGATGGCGCCCGACTCCCTCTTCATCACGGTAAGTTCAGGAAAAGATGTTATAAATGTTGCAGCAATGTAGAGCAATTCAATAACCAGTAAACACCGGTTCTGCACGGAATCCAACTAGCAAGGTGCCTAGACGGACGCAAACGGTTACTCAGACCGGACTCAACAACGGTAAGTTATCCTCACACGGCACGAAAAGCAACAGCAACACGATTCCCGACCAAGTCAATTGTCGCTCTCCCCACGTCTCTTCCATCACCGGCTTTTATGGTCGTTTTAGGCCGGCTAAATTTGCATATTGCGAGAATTCGTGTGACTTTGCGAGATATCATTCTTTACAAAAGACGGCGGCGGTCGTCTTGATCTTTCTTTATCTATTTTCGGTCGGCGACGCCGAGCCGATCTCGAGGCAAGTCTTTCCTTTTCATTCGTCTCTCTTACGCACCCACACAACACACAAACACGCGGGCGCTTATCTCCTGGATGCACATTACACAACCAACTCACCTCTTTATTCATTAGACTACCCCGTTCCCTCCGAATACTCTGTATCTTTAAGTATTCCACTTATCCTATATTTCTATATATTTCCAGATATATTCTCCTCACCCCATAACTCTACACCATACTCTCTCTCTCCCTTCTATATATATATATATATATATATATATATATATATATATATATATATATATATATCCAACTACGTTTCTTACACTCTCTTTTCATTCCTCCACTTACCCCCTAACATTTGCACATTCGTCTATGCAGGAATCAAACTATCCCCCCACTAACTTACTAATTACCACTAAACTCTCCACATAAGTGCGGGTACATTTCTTAGAGTCTATATTGATAAGTGTATGTATATATGTGTCCATTTGTGTAGGTGTGCCAGAAATACTATATTCTTTAACGCACCTACTTACTCTCTTATCTATGTACAAGTACTTGTGTCTTTGTGTGTCAATGTGGGTAGATGTGCGGGCATGATTGTGTATGTGTTTATATGTATCTGTATGCGTGTTTGTATATCTACGTGTATGGGTGTATGTGCTCATGGGTTATTAGGGCGGGTCGATTTTGGAACCCCGGAGAGACAATGGTGATGATAGTTGGGGTTTGGCATAGAAAAGACCTACACGAAATATTTTTCTCAAAATCGTTATCTTTGCTTGAAGAAATGACTTTAAAAGTTGAAAAATTGAAGCGATTAAAAGTTTTTCGGTGAATTGTTAAGAGCGCCCCGTCATCAAAACAATTCGTACAGTTAAGAAATTGGAATCGTTATTTAGAATATATTTTAAACTACAGTTTTAAATAAAATGAGTGAGAATAAGGAATTAATAAAATAAATATTAAGTGTAAAGGCAAAATTATGTTTTTTAAATAATAGCGACCAAAGTTCGCTTTTTTTATTTCAGGAACTTTTTTTGGGATGGAAATATTTTAGATTTCACCGTCACAAAACACGCTCGTTATTGATATTAAAAATTAACGTTTGTTTATTATTTAATTTGAAAACATTACCATTAAGGCTTAATTATTTCGGAAGAAAAAACGAAAATATATATTTCAAGTGTCTGCAGTGAATTTAAACATATTTGTTTTATCTTTTTTAATGTGTTTTTCTATTAGGTTGGTGCAAAAATAATGGTATTTTTTGACATTCAAATGAACGTCAAAAAATTATTTTTGCACAAATCTAATATTTCACATCAAATTCTATTTGAAATTTGTATTAAAATATGGTAATACTCTAGTTTATATAAAAAAAAGTCCATACAATTTTATTTTACACATTGTTTACGAAACATAAACACGTAAATTTTCAAGTTTTTCTACTTAATAAAAAAATACTTTGGAGAAAATTAGTGTCAAATTTTAATTTCTTTTATTTTTAGGGAGTAATTGTTTTTAAGCAGTGTTTTTCTTCTAAAATCATAGTTTTAAAATCAGATAACCCACAATGATTCATACGAGTAAAAAAGGAAACTCCTTTAAAGGTTTTTTGTTATTTGTGCATCTATGTTATTGTGCTAAAATAACTTTGTTATTTAGAAAGCCATTCTTAATATGGTATTGAGGTTGTATTGTAACTATTCTGTACTTTCACCTAAAAATTTAATAAACAAAAATTTCATAAATATTAAATTTAACTTGAAAATATTATTAAAAATAGCATAGTAACATACATGCACAAGCACTGGTTTTTCAAACTCTAAACACTAAACACTCATTTAAAATGGCACAGCTACATCAAGATTGAATCACTTTATGGATAGATTCATGTTATCAAAGGAGGAGCTAAAATCTGATTACTGTCTAAACTAAACACTACTATGCCTCTAATTTGGTTTGGTTCTCTCTCTTCAATACATCTAATTCAACTCTACAAAGTTTTTCATTATTTCTTATAACTAGCACTTGTTTTTTTTACGTATGAAACTGGAAGATAGCCTAATACAGTTTCCTCCAGTTATAATCCATTTATTTATTTTACTTTTCAGATTAGAATGTCAGTAAAAGCACGACGCTCAGTTTTAACCTGTGGTTCACAAAATTTGCTGGTTCACCTTGTCATTTGGATTAAACAGTGCCCCCAACTTCACGACAAGTCATCCACTTTAGTTATTTCCTCGAAAACAGTTATCCCACTTAAAAATTGTAAAATTTCTAAGTTAATTGCCAAGGAAATAATTAGTATTCGGCAAGCAGTTAATCCACAAATACCCTTTCTAAAGTAACATTATATAGGACATAAGGTCAATATATTTGGCTATAAGAGGGCCAAACAGATTGACAGGAAATCTCTCGCGGCAATCCAAATGAAAAGAATGAAGGAACACCTAGACAGACTGGTTGATATATCTTCTTGCAGTTGTAAACTTTCTGCCTTGAGATGTGATGACTTTGCAGTAAAGTGCAAGACAGAAAATTGTCAAACAAGGCACATAATCTGCACTTGTTCTCCTAACAAGGAGGTAAAATTAATTCTATAGATTCACCAGCAATTATGTTCCTTTTTCGTGGAAAATAAAATAATATATTGATTTTTTATTATGTAATCTGGCTCTATTATTAAACATGAAAATTTTCCAATTCTCAGGTTCCACTAGAATAACTGCCATTTACAGCAATTTTTAAATTAATTGATGGAACAAGAAAAAGCCTAAAAATATTGGGGAAACTTTGTATCAATAATTATCAAGATTTGCCTCAAGTAGAATTATAAAAAATTAGCATCCCTCCTGATACTCATTATCTGACAGCAGAAGAAGCAAATAATTTAAGTGTGAAGACCAGGGGCTACTTTGTGAGTATGCTGTTGGCATTTCTTGTGGAGAAGTTAACTTAGAAAATTGGGCCCTTGAATCAAGGAAGATGGCTAATATAAGCCACAATATTAATGTGTTTATGGACTAGAGTTGTCTATCCTCAAACACTATGATAAATTAAACATTCTGGTCAAATTTATCATCCAAGTGTATGCAGTTAGTTGGTTTGAGATCAAAACCGACAATGTTTGGGGTTTTTTTTTTAACCAACAACAGTATATTTTAATATGATTCAGAGAACAAAACAGTTAACTGAAATTCAAATTACTGTTTTAAACTGTTCAAAATATAGTGCTTTTGCACTACTCCCGGAAAATATAATATCGATAATTTTTTGCTAGTTGTGATTCATAATTAAAATTATAATTCATGTATTTATTTTTCTTTCAATGTATTTCATATAAATATATCAATTTTAATTGAATATTTTATAAAAATAGTGAAATTTCAAAGTCAGTGTTGTGTAAAATGTTATGAAAATGAAGGATTTCTCAGCATTTTTCTACACGATTTTTAAAATCAAATGCTCAATTTTCTGTTCAAGATGGGAATCTAATTTTTTGTATATGTTCTTATCACATCAAATCCCAACTATCATTACCAGTGCCATGTTGATTTTCTGAAAAAAGTTGCAAATCGACCTGCCCTAATGGGTCATGCATATATGCATAGATATATTTTTGTGTATCTATGCCTATGTGCACATATAGACGTATGTGTGCTTCTTGGTGTTGGTATATATGTGTGTATGTATGTGTATACATGGTTGAACGTATGTATGCAGGTATATCTATATCTGGATACATATGCGTGCATGTGTTTGTATGTACATATCTATCTATATTTGCAATACACCTGACACTGAAAATAAGATTAGACATAAACATTGCCCAAAACACCAAATTAGGCGCCCACCCCTATATATGTGAACTTAACGAAACCACAAGAATCCTTAACTTACTAAAACTTAACCACCACCTTCATAATCTTTAACCTTTAAACTTTCAGGCCCTCTATGTCGGTCAAACCACATTAAAACTCTTAGACATCCTACTAACAATATAACTATAAATATATGTCTTACTAATAACTCTTACTACTTACATTTATATCCCCGATACATAAAAATTTAAGCTATATATACACAAAAACCATTTAAAGAAATAGACGTTGATCCCTCAACTCATTCACACATTCACTGCATTTAATTTACAATCATTATTCTTTCACCCCTTCCTCATATTATCGCTATCATCTTTAATTTTTTTTTAACTCATTCTATTTATATTTTTTTCGTTATCTTTATTTTTATCTTTATTTTATTTTTATTTTTATTTTCTATCTAAAAAATCTATAATTTTAGTTTATATTTTTTCTAAAAGCCAACATAGCTTAAATCCCCCCATAATGAGCAAAGCAAATTCATACAGACCCCTAAATATTAAACCAGTAACATGTATTGGAACACATTTTATCATGCGTCTACCTAAACTCCCATTATTAACTATACCCTTTTATTTATTTATCCTAACTTTACTTTATTTACTTAGTATAAACAGACACATATCTATGTATATGTATGTGTCTGTATGTTTATGTATATGTTTATAGATATATATGTTAATATATAAGTGTATGAATGTATGTGTATATGTGTGTGTATGTATGCATGTATGTATGCATATATACATCAATATCTTACTGGAGATATGTGTCTATACATGTATGTATGTAAGTATGTGTATGTGTGTGCATATATATATATATATATATATATGGGTATATATGTGTATATATAGATATATATATGTATATATGTATATATATATGTATACGTGTGTGTATACGTATATACGGGTGTGTGCATGCGTGTGCATTTATGGGCATGCATGTTTCCATGTACATTGTGTATATATTTGTATGTCCGTATGTGGTTGTGTGTATGTATGCTGATATATTTTTATATGTACATGTGTATTTACGTATATATATATATATGTGTGTGTGTGTGTGTGTGTGTGTGTGTGTGTGTGTGTGTGCGTGCGTGCGTGTGTGTGTGTGTGTGTGTGTGTGTGTGTGTGTGTGTGTGTGTTGGCATGTGTATTCACTCTTAACTGCCTAAAACAATTCATTGTCGAATGTACGTTTGGACTTACCGTGGCCGCTGCTAGCGTTCGAGAATGAACCCTTGCCAAACGCATGTGACACGCACACTAACCCTTTCTCTCTCCCTCCTTCCCTCCCTCTCTCTCTCTCTCTCTCTCTCTCCCATCAATTCATACACTCAAGTGTATAACTAAACAATCTTAATATAAACAGCAAAATCTTAAAATCCAAAATTGAAATTCCTCCCCCTTCCTCCCTTTACCCCTCCCTTTTATCTCCCCTCTCCCCCTCCCTATATCACTATATCTTTACCCACGCCTAGCCGAATTTACTAACCCCCTCCACACACACACATTACAATCTAATGTATTTTAAACTTCAAAACTTAATTATTGTCGATCTCCGCCCCCCTCCACCTTATTTTCTATTCCCTTCTTTTTTTTTTCTTTCTCGTATTTCTTTTAAAATCGTTCTTCCAAATAATAATAGCCATTTCTGTGAGGTCGGGCGAGGCTGCTGGATCGTAAATATGGTCCGACAACCGAAACATATGTAACTGAACAGATAAAACGGTAATAAAAAATAAAACGCATATTTGCTCTGCAATAGTATTGAGCACTCTCTTTAGGTTTTACTAATTACCATTTTTGCACAATATATATATATATATATATATATATATATATATATATATATATATACTGTTATTTATATTAGTTTGAAGTTTACCATTGCGTATATCAGATAAATACTACATCCCTTTGATTTCATTACTATATATATATATATATATATATATATATATATATATATATATATATATATATATATATATATATATATATGAAAATTTATGGCAATTAAGCTACATGGAATATTCCTCGTTTCATCCTTCTAGAGAATCGTCGGATTAAAACGCAGAAGATTCTGTGTAGTTTAATTGCCATATATTCTAACTTACTATCTAGCTCTACTTACTTATTGAGTACTATTAAAGTCAATGCTGAAAATTGATACATCAAATAGAAAATTATAACATCATTCTATTTGGATACATGAAATAAGTATATATATGCGTGTATATATATATATATATATATATATATATATATTAGGATTTTCAGAATGTGAGATAAAATCATTATTTCCACAGCTAAACAACGTCGCAGTTTCGCAGTTTACACAAGCGATGCAAGCAACAAACTGGAAGTCCAAGGCTCGAGTTTAGCCCTTACTTGGGCTTTTCAGTTGAACATATTTGAACTCGAGATTCGAAACACGAATCTATTGCATGCGATACGAATACCCTTTCACCTGAGAAACCGCGACACACACAAACAAGTTTATACAGATCAAGCAAACCCTGGCAAAATCCGATTATGGAACGGACCTACTTGGTCTAAAAACAGGTGAGGTCATCCACCCACCTAGAACAAGCAGGAGTTTTACACTCTTTCTAGCGAGTGTAAAAATCCTTCTTGTGAGACATTGGCTTGGGTTCTTAGTGGTTGTGATGAAATAGGGAGCACCTGCCGATCGATCATCACATATAGATATTTCTCCTAGGTTTCACCTCTTTCAATTTTATCTGAGTTCATTTCATATTTTATTATATGTAGGAATACCACACTATTCTTAATTTGCCTGGGAAATACAGTGCACTATCATGCATATAAAACAATGAGATGAGACAGTTATAAGAGTATTTTTTAATATTAAGTATTTAATTAGTATAGGTGTGTGCAAACGTGAAAATGGCTTCCCATCACATGTGTGCCGGGACTGGATGAGAAAAATTTAGTACCTATGTATGTACTCAGAACTATGCTTACCGTTGCTCTGGTTCATCGTTATCTTTTTATCGATTTCGGGTGCTTCATTCAATTTTCACGGGGATTATTCATTCGGGGTGGATGGAGGTATAATATAAGGTAGGAACACTCCCTTATTTGACCCTTTTTTTAACTTTGGGGTCAGCCATACGCTTATGTCGGATTTCTTTTTTTTTTTTTTTTACATTCCTTTTCTAAACAAATCAAAATGGTTATCAATTAAATTTCATTTGTGGGCGTTACATTTTAAAAGGATCTTCATTATTTTTAATGAGTTAATGGCAAATTTAACAATCTTAAACTAATATACGTTAGAAGAACAATTTTCCGCGATTATTATAAAGCTGGGTTAATTAACGTTTGGCTTTTATCTATGCACAAAATACATGCACAGAATACATGCTAAAATATTCCCAGTTTTGGAAGTGAGATATACTTTTTTAAAAGCTTCCATTTTCATTGTTCTACTCAGTCGTAATTTGCAATTAACTCACCAAGTTACATCTTACTATTTATCACTCTCAGCCACACTCACTATATAATGTTTGATTCCCTGCTTATATTTTATATACTCATTCTGTCTTTCTTCCCCCTCTTTCCTCTCTCTTTCTTTCTCATTCTATTTTTGTGTTTATTAATGGCCGAAGGTAATAAAAACGAACATAATAAAAAACGGTGCATATATATATATGTATATTTATCTGTAAATAAATAAACAGAAAAAGAATAAATAAACAAATTAATACATAGAAAATGTATAAACAAACCAATAAAAATATTATTAAACATAAATAAATTCAATTATTAAAATAAAATAATATATGCATACATATGTTACATACGTACATGTGTGTATGCGCATGTATGCATGTGTGTGCATGTACGTGTATGCACATATGCGTAGACATTACGTGTAAACATACTGGCATCTACACTTTAGCAGGAGAACTAATCCAAGCACATGTAGAGTTACCTCCCTTACACCATTCTTTTTATCCAAGACACTGTAGGGGACTAGGATATATAAATACCCCAATCCCGTTACAAAAGAATAATGAAACGAATGGGAATTGAAGGAAACAAAGACTCAATTAATGGATAAGATAAATGTCGTTTATTTGCTGTTGAAAGAAATGAACATTTTAGTTATAACCTGTCCGCGCGTATGTAACCAATGTCCGTTGCAGGACTGGTGTTGTAGCAAGAATAGGAAATGTGTTTTCATCTCAAGTTCGGGTCATTATTGTTTGTTCGCGCGTGGGAATTGAAGTGAGTGTTGTAGTGGAAATGAGAATCCAGCGTGTAGGCAAGGAAGAGGATATTAGAGTTGTCATCAGTTAGTAGTCAGCTATGCTAAGGTGTTCTTAGTGGCCAGTCGTAGATGGAGAGAGAAAGAGGGAAAATGTATACATACAGTCATTAGCTCGTGCCCCATACATAGTAGGAAGTGGGCGTGAGGTGCGCGTGCGCGCGCGCCGAAACGGCGGCGGCTTGTTCGCCCAACCTCTCTCGTTGAGAGTTGGTTCTAAAAAGGGTTAGAAACAGCTTATCGCCTTGTTTTTATACTCGTTTCCAGAGTGTATTTTGCGCATGTGTATTTCCTTAGAAAGCGGAAATGACGTCGTCCATGCGCTGTGTTCGTGTTCGCGTGTGTGAGTACATGTGTATACGTAAGTGTGTGTGTGTATATATACGTGAATGTGAGTGTATGTACGTGAACGTGAATAAGTGTACATGTGTGGACGTGGGCGCGTATGTTTGTGTGCGCGTATGTATATGACAGCTTGAAATATGAATGTGTGTTTTGTGTGAGACTTGAAAAAGGCTCGTACAACACCACACTAACACTTCTAAGTGCACACTTTAAGCGTAACGCGCAAAAACTGATCATTTATATACATTAAAGAAAAAGCTACAATCATTCTTAATAATGATAACTAGTCATCATAACTCGTATCCTGGAAATTGGAAATGACTTATATACCATACATTACGACCATGTAATCCCTACAGCCACCTACCTTGAACATGCTGCTGTCAAACCGTACATAGTTATATGGAATAAGTCAGAGAGAGTTGCAATCTTGATTGAAGTGAGTGTCCCTAATGATGCCGGTCTGAACAGAGCTGAAAGAGAGAAACAAACCAAATACCAAGGTCTCATGTATGATATGAAAAGAAAATGGAATCTTAAGGAGATATCAATCATGCCAGTTATTATAGGTTCCACAGGGCTTATAAAGAAGAACCTGAAGTCCTACCTAACTAATATTCCTGGTGAACCAAGTGCAAAAGAGATCTAGACAATTGCACTTAAGGTAACAGCGAGGATACTAAAAAGAGCTCTCGGTTGGTTTCAATAAAAAGCAGGGCAATGTTGGCAGCTGGTTTGGCTGCCCCATACCCCGCATTACAATCTTCAAAGGAAGAAAATTAAAAAAGAAAAAAAAAATTGATTTAACAGCTAGTCTGTGACACTGACTTCCGATAATAAAGAAATAAAGAAAAAATAAATTAAACAAAGGAATGCCTCGCCGACCAGTTGTATACGTTTCTTTTTATTTTAACTCCTGATGAAGAGATACTACCCTTGAAAATTGGGGGCATCAACATCTACTGTCTTATACGACACATTATATTGGTCAATAAACGTAATATAATAGAAAACTATTGAAAATTCTTTCTGATATTGCCATTATTCTTTTATATACTAACTCGTGTTTACGGTGTTTCCCACGAGCCGAATTGATATAACCTTTAGACATAACTCCTTTCATATATATATATATATATATATATATATATATATATATATATATATATATATATATATATATATATAATTCTTTTATTATCTTATATGATTATGATCGGTTCTTAATAGAATCAATTTCCAAATGGAAATGAAGCTCAATAACAAATATTGTTTCAAAATTAAAGATCAGAATCGGATACTATTGTAATTTAATGTTAATTTGTGATTTAATGTGATCAGTATTTCTTTGTTGCAAAAAGTTAAGGTCTCGCTGTTATATAGGTGAGTTCCCTTTTGTATTTGTGTATTTTCCGTAATGATAGGATAATTTCAATATTTTTCCCGATTCCGATGCAATTACCGATTCCGATTCTTTATAAATCTAAATATTTATCTGTAAAGTTGATATTTTGCCCCGATTACCATAAAAACACATGTTAAATGTGCAGATATTTTCTCAAACGTAAAAAATACACTTGTGGGGATGATCGATTTTACTGGTAGTTGAAAATCAATAAATATTTATTCTTTTATCATTAATACTAGCAGTGGAAGATTTTGCTTTAAACAAAATCAAACGCAAAATGCCATTAAAAGAATCGTTTTTTTTTCTTGTTTTTATTTTTGTTGTTGTTGTTTTGTTTTGTTTTTTGTTTTTTTTTTGTTTGTTTTTGTTTTTGCATCGGAAAATAAGCACACGATTTGCCGAGTAGAGAGGGGAGAAAAATAGTTGAACTGATGAGTGGAATTTGGGGAATGTATAATTAGTGAGAATTGGGTGTTGATAGTGAAAACGTTGTAACATGATAGTTCAAGCTTAAACAATGACTGTACTAGCTATGTTTTTGAGTGACGTGTACAAACATTGTTGTCGTCGTCATTAACGAAGAGTCTTGATCGCCTGTAGATGCAATCTCTTGGATTCCGATGTTTAGTCTTTATAAGTTCATTCATACACACAACTAGTGGTCGCTGCCCCCTAGCAAGTGTGAACTGCCCTTTACAATACTGGGAACGGCTACTTTTCGCTCAGCCTGTTAAAGTTCAACTAAAGTAAAGGATCCAAATTTTCTCGTAAATCACGTGATTTCGTCGACTTTCGTTAACTAAAGGTTAAATTCTGACTTTCCATCCGTCAATCACTCCCTTAATTGAACCAACGACTTTTGTTATGTAACATGACAGTGCGAAGGCAGTGGTAAATGAAAAGAAAAATGATAGATAAGAGGGTTTGAGAAGAAATAAAGAAAATGGAAGCTATCATTAGTATGATAGTGTCTGTTAAGAGGGAAGATGTGAATATTGCGTGAGAGGTGGAGTGTAATTTAACAGAATACAGAATTCTAGTTGTGAGTAAATGTGTCATTGGATTTTATCCAAATGAAACATTAATAATTTTTTGTTCATTATGATTCTTTTATCTAAATGCTTTGTTATTTCACAGAAAGCAAACATGTGGGTTATGTGATTTTTACATAGGATATAATGCATGTTTCAATGAGACGTCTTCAGATTTTTGCGTTTTAAATGTGTGATTTAAAGTTATCATGTGTGTGATCAGTGAATTTTCAGCTTCGATGAGTCTTATGACCCTACTGTTCTCATACATTATTTTTTGGATAACACATTTGTTGTTAGATTCTACTATCCAATCTTAACGTCGTTCGACCCATGTAGCCAGCACTAGTAAATTACATTGTTATTATTTCAACACTTTCTTAATCAAGACTTTCTGAGGATGAATGGTTTTAAGAAATAACATTCAAGTATAATATTTGAAAGTATTTGGTGCGTTTATGATATGAAAAGAAAGTTTGTTTTTTTGTTGTTTTTTGTTGTTGTTTTTTTTGTTGTTTTTTTTTTTCATTTTCATTTAAATGCGTATCTCACAAGTTAATCGGTGATATTCAAAACATTTTGTATTAATCAGTCATCACTTAACAATGCTTAAATCTATAAAGAATAACGAGATGGATACATTGACAGTGTAATGGAAATAACTAAATTGAAAATGTCCATATACTATCCCATTTTTTAAAATAAACTCAGCAAACAATAATCATCTTTCCTTTAGGAGAAATATAGTCGATAGAATGTGAGGAATAAATGACAAACATATGGAGGAAGCGAGGGATACAATACTGTTCAAATAAACCAAAGTTTTATAAGAGCTGCCTTTTAGATGGAGTGTTGAGACTAATTCCATCTATATCATTAGTATATAACCGTCGCACAGAAGGGAAAACGAAAGCTTTTTTTATAGCAATGAAAGGAGTTTGACATAGTTTGAAGGGAGTTAGACAGTGCCCAAGCGAAGAAATAAAAGATAAAAGTTCTTTGAGATGTCGATGGTCTGTTATCAGTTATCCTCAAACGAAGATAGTCGATGCTAGAACGTCTAGTGGACAGGGACAAGGACAGGAGAGATAGAAGATACGTCTTTTCTCGTTGCTTTCAGAGTGTTTTCTACTGACAGACTATGATTCCCTAATGGGCTGAAATAGTTCTTCAGGGAACAGATGGAATCAATGGAATCAATGCGCCCTGCAAGCTGAGTGGTTCGATCGATACCTCCCTTCAGTCTCGAAAGACAAATATCTAGGGTCAGCTGCGCGTGTAATTGTGAGGCAAAGGTTGCACAATCTACAACCATATCTCGCCTGAATCGGCACTGTTTGAGTCCAGTGGCAAGGAGAAGACCAGGACGACTGGAAACAATGCCGAGGTAAGCGGAGAGCACACAGCATATGGAAGCCCCAAATGGTCACCCGTCTGATACATGCCATGCTCACCGTTGCTTAACTTCGGTGATCTGACGGGAACAGGTGTGTCGAACATAATTATGCTGTAAAGCTGAATGGTTAATGTGTGACCAAATCGTCTAGCAGAGACATTTTTTCATAAGAAAAAATAAGTATTTACTGCAATAGTTTAACTTTCTATTGTCCATTTCTCCATAGTCTTTCATATTTTTTTCATATTTTTCATTTTTGTTTCATATTTTTCCTTTTTTTTTCTTTTATATTTTTAATTTTTCCACCATTTTTTCCATTTTTATCATTTTTTTTTCATTTTTTTTCATTTTTTTCATTTTTTTTCATTTTTTTCATTTTTGCAATTTTTTCTTTTTTTTCATTTTTTTTCATTTTTTTTTTCATTTTTTTCATTTTTTGTGCCATTTTTTCATTTTTTTCATTTTTTTCTTTTTTCTGCAATTTTTAAATTTTTATTTCATTTTTTAATTCTTTCTTTTCTTTTCTTCTTTTTTTTATTTCTTTTCATTTTTTCATTTTTCTCATTCTTTGCAATTTTTTCTTTTCTTTTCATTTTTTTAATTTGTTGCCATTTTTTCATTTATTCTTTTTTTTTTTCATTTTTTTCATCTTTTGCAATTTTTTTCAGTTTTTGCCATTTTTTTTTCAGTTTTTGCCATTTTTTTCTTTTTTCATTTTTTCCATTTTTTAATTTTTTTCATTTTTTTTTTCATTTTTTGCAATTTTTCTCATTTTTACAATTTTTTGCAATTTTTTCTTTTTTTTCATTTTTTACAATTTTTAGCAATTTTTTCTTTTTTTTCATTTTTTCATTTTTTTTCATTTCTTTATCATTTTTTTTCAATTTTTTTCATTTTTTCATTTTTTGCCATTTTTTTTTTTGCCATTTTTTCATTTTTTTTCATTTTTTCATTTTTTTCATTTTTCGCTATTTTTTCTTTTTTTTTCATTTTTTTCATTTTTTGCCATTTTTTGCCATTTTTTCTTTTTTTTCATTTTTTTAATTTTTTTAATTTTTTTCTATTTTTTTTTTTTTTTTTTTTCATTTTTTCCATTTTTTTATTTCTTTAATTTTTTAAATTTTTTTTCATTGTTTCATTTTTTGCCATTTTTCCTTTTTTTCCATTTTTTTCATTTTTGCAATTTTTTCATTTTTTTTCACTTTTTTGCATTTTTTGCCATTTTTTTTCCATTTTTTCCATTTTTTTATTTTTTGCCATTTTTTTCATTTTTTTTTCATTTTTTCCATTTTTTTTTATTTTTTGTCATTTTTCTTTTTTTGTCATTTTTTCTTTTTTTTTCTTTTTCTTCAGTCGAAGTTCTCAGAAATCAAGAGGTCTCCTGCCTGGTGCTAACACTTGCTCTATATATAAAATACATAGATATTCGAATGTTTCAGTAAAGTTCTTTCTCTAATAAACACTGAGTTAATAAAGAAGTTGAGAACATAATTTTTCTCTCCCCAATAACCATTTGAATATATTATAGTATATCTTTATTTTTCGATCTCTGGGTCTTACTGGATTCCATGATAAAAATTCATCTAGTCTGGTGGAGTATTCAATTTTGAGTTGCTGCTTGGGGTAACCTCACTTTGAGAAGTTGTACCATTTCTTCGTAAAAGCTAGTGTGTGTTAGCCATACCAAAGAGATTTTATTTGGGCTGCGAATACTATGCAATTTTTGTTTTACTTGTAGGGAAAAGTATCGCCATGCCATGTTTTCCTGACAAACTCCTCTACAGCGAGACACTAGACACTCGAGGATAGTATCTAGTAGGTATCCAAGTTCTCTTCAATAGGTATTCAAGTTCTCAGTATAGGTGGGTAACATTTCAATGAACAATCCAATCAAACGAAACATTACACGAAGGGACGCACATGGAAACACACTTGTGCAGTTCAACAAACGCGTACTTATGTGTTATCGCCGGTGAGCGATCAAGCAACAATTCGATTAAATAAAAGTATTTGTACGTACGCGTGTCTGCTCTTTGTTCTTTGGTCGTCGCTTTCCATGTATGTGTGGCTGTATCGTTGGATCGTCCAATAGCTTTGATCGTCTGTTACTCAAGACGAATAAAATGCATGCATTTGAAACACAAGGAAACCTTTTTAGCAATTTAAAGGTTTTATTACGAAGAAAGATTCTTTCACAAAAAGGGAGAGGCAGGAAAATAATTCCTTATAAAAAAAATAAGCTAAAATTAATTTCTTCCTACTTAATTTCCATACTAAATTAAAATTGGTTGACGAACGAGAAGTCTCGAGGAGATTCACTTTTGTCTTTAGGAAAACACGTGTTTGTCCCCTATAAAATAATTAATTGATAGTCGAGCGCGTAGCATGAAATACACAAAATCTCTTTTCGAAGAAAACAACGAAAGTTGGACTGTGAAGAAGTAGTAGAAATTTCTTGAGTCTGTGCATATCATGCAGTAGTTATTTGGGTGAGCAGGTCGGCCACCGGTTGTCTTCGGTGAAGGTCGTCTAGGTCAAATGGACAGACATGAAAGAGATGAGAGGAATCTGTCTTTGCTGTTTGTCGGTTTATCTCCGCTGGCTGAGCGAAGTTCCCAAAAGGGCTAAAAAAAAAAAAAAAAGTTATAGCACTTAATGACACGCTCGCAAAATTCTTACTAACTGAATTAATCTCTACCTACCGGCATATCATCCAAATGAATTTAGGAAAACTCGTCCCGGGAAAACTCGACCCCGGAAAACTCGTCCCCTTTCGCTAGGTAGGAAAACTGGTCCCGTATTGAATAAATATTGATTGAAAACACATTTTATGATCGTTCTTGAAGGAGATATTGTTTTTGAAAATAGACTATAGCCCCCCCCCATAATATTTAAAAAAAAAATTTTTATTGTTTAATGTTTTTTTTTTTTTGTTTTTGTTATTTTTAATAAAATCGATTTTCTAAGTGTCCGTTTTCTACCTAACTGGCTAAGTTCTTAGTGGTTTAACTTATTTTAAAGCGTTTATTATGTTCATAAACGAGACCGCATATTTTTTTAATATTAATATAAAAAAGAATTTACTTATTTACTGTTGTTTAATTTATTTGGAATCGTTTATTCGGTAAAGAAAAAACCCCACAGAAAACAAACAAAAGTGTTACGTGAGAACGAGAAATAATGTCCGGTATATCACATCTTAGGGGTCTTGATAATCGCTAAAAAATAGAAAATTAAAGAAATCACTAAGGGAGATTTGGTTTTAAAAAGAAAATAATAAATTTTAATATTTTTTAAAATATAATTTAGAGAGAGAGAGAGTGGGGGGGGGTAAAAACTATATCTCCCTCCGGAAAACAACCAACAAAAAATGAAATTAAAAAGATTCTTGATAAACTATAGCGGAGTTTTCAATAAAATTGATTAATAAATTTATTTAGTGATTACTTTTTCTCTTAATGATTGATTTTAGAATTTTGAAGTAAAAATTAAAAATGAGTTAACGAGAGATTGTTAGCACATGGCATCTCTCGCGCCAAAAAATATTTCGCTTTTAATTTATTAGTTAATTTTTGCAAAATTTGACAGGACGACAATAAATGTTGATAATTGATAAAATTATAATTTTAAATAACGCATGAGTGCATTTGGTATGAGAGAAAACAAAAACATAACAACAACAAAAAAACTATCATAATTAAAAAACCAAAACAAAAAAAAGTAACTAAGAATCGAATCGCTCCCTGTTTTTTAATTTTTTTGTTTTGTTTTTTATTATTGTTTTTATGACTCCAAAAAACATCGTTAAAATAAGAACAAAGAAAAATGTGTAATTAACTTTGTATGAACATAATAAACGCTTTAAAAGAAGTTAAACCACTAAGAACTTAGCCAGTTAGGTTGAAAACGGACACTTAGAAAATCGATTTAAAAAAAAAAAACATTAAACAAGTAAAAATATTTTTTTTAAATATTAGGGGGGGGCTATAGTCTATTTTAAAAAACAATATCTTCTTCAAGAACGATCATAAAATGTGTTTTTAATCGATATTTATTCAATAAGGGACCAGTTTTCCTACCTAGCGAAAGGGGACGAGTTTTCCGGAGACGAGTTTTCCGGAGACGAGTTTTCCGGAGACGAGTTTTCCGGAGACGAGTTTTCCGGAGACGAGTTTTCCCGAGGCGAGTTTTCCAGAGACGAGTTTTCCGGGCACCCACCCAAATATATACTACGGAGCTCATCTGCTCCTTCACAGCTCTTGTTTGTAGTGGATGGTTGTAGTGTAAGTAGAAATGCTATATAGATTATGGCATGATAAACGTTTTGGAGTTACATATTCATTTGGTGTTTTTTTTTTTTTTTTTTTTTTTTTTTTGATTGATTGACTTTTTTTTTTTGAGCGATACAGAAACGATCATGGCTCCATGAGGAATACAAAAAAAAACTGGAATGTGAACAATGTGTAATAAAATAAAATAAGTCATTTCGTGGATTGTAAAAATAAATAATTTAAAAAATTACAGTATTTACGACAATCTTTGTTTTACAACCTAATTTTAATATAATACAGATAATTTGTAAACACTTCTTCGGTGCATTCTAGGATTATTATTGAATACTAGTTTGGTAATTATTTAAATTGCTATCTTTGATAATGAAAGGTCTTGCTTCGTTCCAGATAACGTAAACTCAGTTCACTTTTTATATAATGACTTATTTTCGGTTCAAGTATGACGTCATATTTTAAAAGCTTCGATTATGCGAGCATATTTATTTTAAATGTGATTGTAATACTTAGATATGGGCAAAACTGGCCGAATAAAGTAGACCCCTATGCTTCATTAAAAGAGTGTTATCACGTTTATTTTTAGTAAATATTTAATAAACGAAAGTTAATCTCTACAAGGGAAAAAATATATTTTTTTTTATATTTTCGAATTTCAAGCTTGAATAAATCAACTTTTAAAGTCTATGGAAAAACATTTACTAGTTTTCTGAAACTATTTCAACGATAATTAATCAAATAAACACTTAAGATGCCGATTTTCAAGAAATACACATACCTTTGTAAAACTAAAAAATTGCATTATAAACCAAAAAAAGGCGGGTTTGTTGAAAAAAAAACGTTGGCAATTATTTGAAAAGGTACGGATCACGGTAAGTGTAATAATTTCGTTTAATTCTTTTAATTGTGTTGTATTAAGAACGGAAATGCTTGTTTAATTAGAATATTTTGATTATGCACAAGGAAGAATTTTAATATTTTTCTCTAAAAAAATTTCATATTTTAATTGGTATTAGTTTTTCTTTAATAATACCCTAAAATTATTGTTGACCTTTTTTTCTTAGTTGTATTCATCGGACTACTGTTCTCATCTTGAGTGTGATTTTTCACAACGTTTCGGTTGATATAACCTCCGACCTTCTTCAGGTGTACCTTCCATTCCCGAGTTCGACAAGATACACCTGAAGAAGGTCGGGGGTTATATCGACCGAAACGTTGTGAAAATCACACTCAAGGTGAGAATAGTAGTCCGAAGAATCCAAATAATACAAATAACCAATGCTCATCTCAAAAATTCAGAAACTTTTTTTTTCTTAGATTTTGAACTAAAACGTTTTTAAAATGTTGTTCAAAGTGTAAAATTCAGCAATTACATTATTTTATTATTTTATTATTCATTCAAAAATAAGCTAAAACAATTCTTTATTAATAATGAAATAGAATTCAAATTAGAAAAGAAAATGATTACACTTATCAACAACAAATTTTTAGGACGAATCTTGTGCGCTGTATTCAAAACTTTACGTTGGTCAAGTTTTTGAGATATGGCCAAATGTTATTTTTTACGCTTTTGTTCACATGTACGCATGTGTGGGGCATTTTAGAAGTTGGTCGAGGTAAAAGGCCATGTTTTGATTGGAAATGATTATTTTAATAACAAGAAATATTCAGGCCCAATAGTTCTGGGTGATTATGTCGAAATGCGATCAGTTTGAAATCATAAAACCTTGAAATCTTTCAAAAGTTGGTGCTCAGCATACACGAAGAAGGATTGGCCTGTGCGGGAGGAATTGATGTCTTGCAAAGAAAGGAATGCCATCAATGACCCTCTTGTGAACGGAGATAGAATACTCTTCCCGCTACTGCACTGCACATCAAGCTCGGCTTAACCAAGCAGTTCACGGCTCTGGCTGCTTCATTTACTTGTGCCAGGCTTTTCCAACATCGATCATGGAGAAGTTGATAGCTGGGATCTTTGATGGACCTCAGATCCAGCAACTCACAGAGATCCAGTGTTCGAAAACTCAAAAAAAACGAAGTGGAGCTGGAAATGTGGAAGACATTTGTTCCGGTAATGAAGAATTTTCTTGGCAACAATAAGGCCAGAAATTATGCAGAACTTGTCAACAACATGCTAACTCTTTCAGAAACCTGGGTTGAAACATGAGCGTCAAATGTTATATATGAACCCGTTTGCTGAGAATTTGAGTTCAATTAGTGACTAGCAGGAGAAGAGATTCCATATAGAACCTGAAATAGATGGAGACCATATGTCAGGATCGCTGGGGTGTAGTCATGGTGTCTGACTACTGAGCATTCCAGGAGTTTGAAGAAACGGAAGTTCAATCCCCGAAGCTTGAACAATAGCGAAGCAACATACAATTTACATGCACTTACTTTTATCAATGCCCACCATTCAGTTTATAGTAATCGATGTTCCTATCAGGTAATCAATATATGTTGTTGGCCAAACATATTTTTCTTAAAAACATATTTAGGATGATATTTGTTAATAACAATCAGCTGATAATGCCACAAAAATGAAATCGATTTTGTTACAAGATTTGATTTTTTTTAATCAACTTAACGAAAAAATTTGATCTGATGGAGAGAAACTGATATCGTTTGCTGAGTCAGCAGTGCAAAAATACGTTAATCAGTTGTAGAAATCTAGACAACATTCAAAAAGTAAAAAAAAAAAAAATTGTTACTAAAGAAAGTTGTAAACTTAATTTTTATTTTTTCGCCGTTCCGTCCACCCATACTTCTTTGAATTAATCGTTAGTAGAAATCATAGCATTCTTTTAATTATTTTTTTCTTGGTGACTGGGATTTCAGTTTGTTTGGGGTTTTTTTTGGGGGGGGGGGTGTTTTTTTGTTGTTTTTCAATATATTTTTATTTTCAGGATTATAAGAAAACATTCTGTAGTACTTACCAACAAAACAAACGCCCACGTGTTTGTGCCTTGTGTAGGCATGCGCGACAACAAAACTTGGGTTTTTATAAGCGGAAGTCTCGAGGTTGTCAGGAATCTACGGGCGCATGCGCAAGAGGAGGGATTGAGATAGTGGTATACTTGATAAAAGGCAGGTCGAGTGAGAAGGTTGTTGTTGTTGTTGTTGTCATTGGACGTTACAGTGACGCGTGCGTTAGCAGGTGATTAAGAGGCTGTTTTTTTGTGTGTCAAGTCGCGCACCTCGGTGAAGGTGAAGGTCTATATTTCACAAAACAAAAAACAACAACAACAAAAACAAAACCGCGCACTTCTCTTCTTCTTACCTGGCCGTGTCTTCTCGGCGTCTCGTTCGGAACTACATCTCGATTTTAGACGAACAAATTTATTGGGTTCTTATTCAGAATACAACCCAATTAAAAAATATATACATTAATAAATAATAATAAAATAAAAATCGGAAAAATCTTTATGATGTAAGAGCCCGTCACGAAACGAAGACGTCGCATTCCAAACATTCTTATGCTGATGTTTACATGTTTATGTGTGCAAGGGAAAATATTCTAATATTACTTTTAAAATTCTTCCGGAACTTATCGTTAAAATCACATGGGATATTTTTTGCAAGATGTATATATATTTAACGAAAATATTGAATAAACAATGCTTAATTCAATGGTAATATCGTTCGTCCTAGAAGTAATTTTTCCGAGTTATGTTGATTTCATTAAGACCGATGTTACAGGCTTTCGTCGTAATGCTCCTAGAATTTTTTTAATTGTTAACATTCACAAAACTTTATTTTAATAGAAAAAAAAGGAAAAAAATTCATGCGTTTTTTTTGGGGGGGGGGTACAAATTTTTTACTTAAAACTATAACTTTAGTAAAGGTGTTTTTGTTTGCATAAAATAATATATTTTCACTAAAATTTAATTTTAAAAAATAATAAGTTCATTATATTCTATTATCGTTAATTAATAAATATTGTAAATTTCCTTAAAATTAGTTGATTTCCTGAATTTTTAGCGTCGGGAGGAGTCAAAATGTTTATACATTTTGGAGGTCGGCCATTCATTTTGCACGTACCTAGTTATACTAAATAGAGTTTGATTCGAAATAGTTCATGACGTCATAATTTTAAAAAGAAACAGCATAAAATCATTTTTATCGTCCCATAAGCAATTTTTATCGCATTCTGTTGAGGACATCGATCTCATCATTTATCTCTTTATCTATAGTTTGACGGGGTTCAAAGGTATAACATGTTTCTTAATAGTTTGTTAAAACTCTTTTCTAATATACAGTTTTAAAATCACTTCCGTATTTTACATAGCTAAGTAAAAATCCAATAGGACATGTCTAGTTTCATTATTTTTTATTTTTGTTTTAGCTTCTTTTTTTTTTAGTTTGTTTCATGTAAAGTGAAATTTAATTTTTTAATTTTTGTTTTTGTTTGTTTATTGTTTTCGTTTCATTTAATTTAAGCGAAACACAAACAATAAACAAACAAAAACAAAAATGAAAACATAATCAAACCAGACATGCCAACAGGAATAAAATAAAATTAATTAATAAATTATTAGATACATTTAAAGCCAAAAACAACGCATTATTACGAAAATAAATAGATATTTATTTTTGTTTGAAATTTATGAATATATTTCGAAGTTAAACATTTCTTTCTTTCTTTTTTTTTGCCATGTTGTTGTTGGAGTAGAGAATCTGTTTGTTGTTTTTCACAGTAGTATTTATTTGAAAAACAAACGAACTTCTATATTATTTAGTTGGAATTCATTATTGAGATGAGTATTATTTATTTATTGCGGACTATTATCCTCATCTTATCAATAATGAGGATAATAATCCGAAATAAATAAATTAATAAACGGACTTCTACTTACTGATTCTCTGCTCCAACAATAATATAGCAAAAAAAAGGAAGAAAGAAATACTAAGGATGAAGTTTAACTCGAAATATATTCATAAATTTCAAACAAAAATAAATATCTGTTTATAATGCGTTGTTTTTTTTTTGTTTTTGTTTTTTTTGTTTTTGTTTTTTTTTTGTTTTTGTTTTTGTTTTGTTTTTGTTTTTTTGTTGTTTTTTTTTTTGTTTTTTTTGTTTTTGTTTTTGTTTTTTTTGTTTTTGTTTTTGTTTTTTTTGTTTTTGTTTTTTTTTTTTTGTTTTTGTTTTTTTTGTTTTTGTTTTTGTTTTTTTGTTTTTTTTTTTTTTGTTTTTGTTTTTTTTTTGTTTTTGTTTTTGTTTTGTTTTTGTTTTTTTTTTGTTTTTTTTTTGTTTTTGTTTTTTTTTGTTTTTGTTTTTTTTTGTTTTTTTTTTGTTTTTTGTTTTTTGGCTTTAAATGTATCTAATACTTATTTTATTTTATTCAAACTCAATCAACGCTTCTGTCAAGGAACACACACCCCTAAATAAATCATTATTTTATTTTATTTATTTTTATATTGTATTAGGTTGAGAAGGCAGTTCTTGCGGGATTTTAAATTTTGATTTCAAATGAAATATTTTCAAACAAGTTTTCGTTTTACTACCTTTACTTTATATATCATTTTAAAGAGCGTTTTTCGATCTATTTATTCGTCTAAGTTACGATCGTTTTAAAACAATTATGTCTTCTTTTCAGAACGTTGAATAAAAGATGAAAAAATGCAAATTCGCACAATTTTCTTATTTCAATTCAAGCTAGGCCGAAAAGCTGCTGAAACAACGCGATATCAACGAAGTGTTTGGCCCAGAAACCACTACTCAACACACAACACAATGGTGGTTTAAGAAATTTTATGGCGGCGATGAGAGTCTTGAAGATGATGAGTATAGTGGTCGGTCATCGGATGCTGACAACGATCAATTAAAATCCTTAGTCGAAGCCAATCCACACACAATTTTTCCAGAACTTTCGTCTGAATTAGACGTAACGTATACGACAATTTCCAACCACTTGAGAGAGATTGGAAGGACAAAAAGAAACTTGCCAAATGAGTGCCTCACGAATTGAACAGCAACCAAAAGAAACACTGTTATTAAGTGTCGTCTTTCTTTCAATTTCAAGAACAACCCGTTTATTGCCTGGGTTGCGATTTGATGAAAGTGGGTTCTTTACGACAACCGACGATGCTCAGCTCAGTGATTAGACGCCGACGAAGCTCCACGACACTTCTCGAAGCCAGAGTTGCACCAAAAGAAGGTCATACTGAGTTTTTGGTTGTTTGCAGCCGGTCACATCCATTACAGTTTTTTTGTTTTTTTTTTAATGCAAGCGAAACTATTATGGCGCAAAAGTACTGTCAACAAATAGATGAAATGCATCAAAAACTTCAACAACAACACCCAGCATTAGTCAATAGAAAAGACCCAATTCTTCTCCAAAACAATACTCGACTGCATATTGTTAAACTGACCCTGCAAAAGTTGAACAAATTGGGCTACGAAACTCTGCCTCATCCGCCATATTCTCCAGATCTGTCACCTACCGACTGCCTATTTTTCACGCATCTCGACAACTTTCTGCGTGAGAAATGCTTTAAAAACCTAAGCGATATCAAAACGCTTTCAGCAACTTCATCGCCACCAGAACGTGAGATTTTTACGTTACTGGCATAAATACACTTGTTTTGCGCTGGCAAAAGTGTGTTGATTCTGATGGTGTGTATTTCGATCGATTAATTTTTGTTTGAGCCGAAATGTGTTCATCTGAATGTAAAAGTTAAAAACCGCATCCAAAACCAAACTCATATCCTTACATCATCAACGCTCTGATCCCCACCTGGCATCAATTGTGATGGATGGCTCTCGTCTGGGTGAGGCCCCGTGTTTTGACAAGCTTCTGGGTTTGACTTTACTCCTGATCTGAAATGGAACACGTACATCAAGTCTGTTGCCAAGGTCGCTGGAAAGATGGTGGGATCCTTCTACCGCTCCAGAAGATATTTCACTACTGACGCAATTCTCTATCTATATAAAAGCCAAGTACGTCCAAGGATGGAATACTGTTTCCATATCTGGGCAGGAGCTGCCAAAAACAGCCTATCATGCCTAGACAGAGTACAAAATAGACTTCGTGGTTTAGTGGGGGATGCCCTTTTCTCTACCCTGCAACCCCTCTCCCACAGAAGAGACGTTGCGAGCCTATCCTTGTTTTATCGTTATTTTCATGGCAGGTGCTCGTCTGAACTCCAATCCCTGGTCCCCCCTCGCCAATCTTTCACAAAAAACACCCGTCTAGCTGAATCCACTGTGAAAAATTTCCCCCACTCTATATCTGTGCCTAAATCAAAACGCGGATTCCATGAACAAAGCTTCTTTCTTAGAACTGCACGCCTGTGGAACTCTGTTCCGTCTGCCTGCTTCCCTCCGGACTACAACTTGGATGTCTTCAAGTCCAATGTTAACAAATTCCTAATGAACCGCCCCCTTAAGTAAACACTTCATCAAATCTCCACACTAACGTAATGTACTTGCAATAACCCTTATCCCTGAGTGGCTTCCGGGCCTGGATAAGAGGTGATCACTGTGTAAAAAAAAAAAAAAAAAAAAAAAAAAAACGCGAAACCTTTCTTGTCAAGGCGCTTTTGCAATCGTCGTCATGGTGTCAAGGGAGATGACTCCATGTTAGAACTATGTTACATTAAATAACTTGAAAAATATTTCTCTTTTTTTATTTATTTATTTATTTATTTATTTATTATGTACTTATTTTCATTAAATTTATTTAACCATGGGACGAATGTGATTAAATTGGCAGATAGAAAGCAATTTCTAACTAGAATTATAGCTTATAGGCTAAAGTCAAGTATAGTTCGTGATCATGAATAAAATGAAGACAGTATTGTTTGGAGGCGCCACTATTCTAGAAAAGAACTAAAAGTTGCTTACAAAATAAATACCTAATGAAAAAATAAACAAACGTATTGCAAGGAAGATAACTCTTCTTTGGTAAATACAGAAATTCTCTCCCCTGGAATATAAATCTTTTTCGTGTCTCTACATGTAAATATTTAAAGGAAAAAGAATTAATTTTAAATAATGAAATATAATAAATGCGAAATCTTTCGATACAAATGCACTCATGAAAAAAGATACTTGTTTATTCTTGAAATATTCTGATTTGTTGGAATAAAATCGGAGAAATTTGGTACAAAATGTCCTATTTGCTTGACTCCTCATGATGGTAATTACTATTTACTTTTCCTCCCCCCGTTTTTAATATGATGAGAATAATCACTCCCTAAAAGTAGGCACTCTATATTAGGGAAAAAATCATTCGCCTCGGTTTGGATGGATTTCTCTTTTATTGGCTGAGAACAGAAACGATAAAGTGTAGTAAAATACAACACGTTTTTAGCTAAAGCCAATCTATTTTTACTTTCATTTCTCTCTCTCTCTCTCTCTCTCTCTCTCTCTCTCTCTCTCTCTCTCTCTCTCTCTCTCTCTCTCTCTCTCTCTCTCTCTCACTTGGCGTTTAGGGTCTCAAACGTTATTCTATAAAATAAAAAATTACTCTGTGTGTGTGTGTGTGTGTGTGTGTGTGTGTGTGTGTGTGTGTGTGTGTGTGTGTGTGTGTGTGTGTGTGTGTGAAGTTCTTTTTATCAACTAATTTTTGATACATCCTATTTGCAAGGGAGATAACTCCATGACGAGTTATCCATCTTGCATGAACAATGTAACGTATTGCTTGATGTGACATGTTTGCCGGTCTCTCTGGATTGTTATGCAATTAAAAACGAAAGAACAGACACCACTTTATTTCAAATCTAGTTGGGTATTATTTTTTCTTCTTTTCAACTCCGAACGCGCCAGATCGTCTCCTTGAATACTATCAGCTACATTAGGTGTATCAGAAATTTGGAGGAATTTTTGACACCCCTAACAGAAAACTGCGAATAAAATATAAAAATAACCCGTAATTTCTCTTTTTAAAGTGGGTTGTTCATTTTCTGTATGGAATATACTTCCAAAAATTATTAAAGTTGTTTAAAAATCTAATAGAAATATTATATTTTATTTAAAAAAAAAAAAAAAAAAAAAAAAAAAACATTGTTTACATGTTTACAAAATGCCGGCGAGCCTTCATGCAGCCATTTTTTTTTTTTTTACGTAATGAAATCAATTGAATTTTACGAGTTAAATATTTTTCAATTTTTAAACTTTAAAAATCTATCAAAATTTTTTCTATTGGTTCAATTTTTACGATATTTTCAGGGTCAATGTGAAATTTTATGCTCTTTCCAATAAAGCAAATATAATATTTTAGACAAACGTTTTTTTTTAATTCACCCCTCCCCCATTTTGAAATGTCTATTAAAATTTTAATAATTAATTTATGTACCAAAGTTTTATATATGACAAATTGAAGATAAAAGATCAATAAAGAAAATATTCTAATTTAAAACAAAAAAAAAAGGTTTTTGGAAATTTACCTGTAAAGTCCAAAGTGTAAAACCTTTTTTTTTTAAACCAAGTTGATTTTATATATATATATATATATATATATATATATATATATATATATATATATATATATATATATATATATATATATATATATATATATATATATGAAAGCTCATGTTATGCTTATATCGTCAAGTAAATACCGGATGCTGACAGAATTTTTTCTATTTCATTCAATGTTTTATTATTTTAGATATTAAAAAAAAATCAGTCGATAAAGAAGTATTTAAATATATCAATTAAAAACCCGTATATTTCATTAAGAGAATTTTTTTTTAATCGTTGAATTTGATTTTTTGTTTTAGGGAAAAAACTTATAAGTGAATGTGTATTTCTTTTTAACTACGGCGGACGAAAAATACTAATTTTGGTTAACACATTCAATAAAAAAGAGACATTATTTATGTCCCTTTGACGAATCCATATTTGATAAATTTCATAGTAGCAGGAGGAGCTCTTTTAAGCTTGGCACAAAACACGTTACGAAAATGCGATTTTCTACGACCCTCGCTTTAAAAAAATCCTTTTATTTAAAAATTACATGGAATTAAAATATAAATATGGATAAATTCTAAACAATGAAGAATGGAACTAAACATTCAATAGTATTTTTTTATAGGTAAGTGGGTTTTGGGGATTTATATCGATGTTTTTATCATCGAAGTAAGTTAAATTTCGTTTATTTTCTTCAAATCTTTTTAAAGAAAACCGATTAAAAAAACAAATATTGCATAATTTGCTATTAAACCTGTTATTTTTTTTTTTTTAATTTTGGTCTTTGCTCCTTTAATTGAAAAAAAAATTAGGGTTTGAATTACATTTTTCAAGTAGTTATAAGCTTCAAATGATAGTAAGTTGAATTATTAGTTCTTATTACGTCATTTTTAATGGCCGCTTCTGATACACCTACAGCTACGTGTACCGAAATCGTAAAACAAATATTATTGTTGCACGAAGAACTATTTCGGGGTAAAATTTATTTAGTATTTATGCAAGTAATCTTAGAAAAAAACATGTTTGAAATGTGTAAATATATATACGCCATTTTGTAAAAACCTTACTCGTTTGATAAGACGCCATTTTATAACGAATAAAAGATCAAAAACATCTTCTATTACATAAAAGGGAAAGAGTGTGTGTGTGTGTGTGTGTGTGTGTGTGTGTGTGTGTGTGTGTGTGTGTGTGTGTGTGTGTGTATGTGTGTGTGTGTGTGTGTGTGTGTGTGTGTGTGTGTGTGTGTGTGTGTGTGTGTGTGTGTCGCCAAAAACTTTTGACAGACGCATCAGACCGTGACAAAATTGGCCAAAAATGATTAATTCAGCCTGGGTGAACTGGGCCGTTTCTTGTAAGGTAGGGCCACTTTTTGCGTCAAAATTTTTGCAAGTCATACGCCTAGCAGTTTGAATGTATGTTTTAAAAAACGTTATTTCGACCTGTCATGGCCGTGACAGTTTAGCGTGTTAGCTTTTTTTTTCACCTCTTTTTTTTCTGCGTTACAAGTTCGAGCCTTCCTACTGCGGCTAATTTTTTTTTATTGTTGTTGTTTTTCATAGGGATGGGAGTTGTTCAATACACTTAGCATAACACTTCTCTTCACCTGGGCAACGCTGGGTATCCATGCTAGTTTATTTTAAATAAAATGTGCTTGTCTGACTATCTTTCAATGTTTTCAACTAAACAAACGTGTTGTCAAAGTATAAGCAGAAACAAATAAAAACAATGCAAATATAATCATAAAATGATAACGTTACGCAACGTTTAAATATAAAATATTCTATTTCATGTTCTTTTGTTTTGTTTTCTTTTTTTTGTTTTTTTGTTGTTTTTTTTGGGGGGTGAGAATAAGTATGGAGTTTATTTATTCAATTACTTATACTGAAATAAAGTTGTATAGTGTACAAGTAAAGAAAGAACATATACGTCTTGGTCACAAATTTGTTAGCGAGGACGATAGTTTACTGGCCAACTAGGACACTGTCTAACTCTGTTGTCACAGTTCCCGCTACACTATATAGAAAGTTCATTGGGCTGTCGAAGTTCTGTCGGCATTTATCTTTGAACGAGCTTAGTTGATGATAGAGTGTCCAGTTGACAAGGACAGCAAAGAGAGAGGGGATGTCTTTCGTCGTTGCTTTTATGATTCTCTACACCGATCGACTGTGATTCTCAAAGAGGACAGATGAAATCAATACGCTCTACATGCTGATTGGTCAATGTGTAATTCCTCCGTATGAGAAAGTAAGTTTTTATTTATTACTGCTACTATACAGTTTGAAAACTATTTCGAACCGAACTCTCTTATTTTGTCACTCCCTCACTGTGACATGCTCTGACAATTCGTAGCGATATCCTGGATTCCGGGCAAAAGCGACCGATCTTGCTGATAGTTTCTCATGAATCATTTATTGCTAATGGGAGAACCAAGCAAAAGTTTCGTTCCCAAACAATAAGTTGAAAAACCAGCTCGTAAAAACAAAAGGTGTCACCCAGGTGAACTTATGGTGTATTTGACGGGTTAGTGAAAACAAATATCCCCTGATAAATGATAAAGTTGATTTAGTTTGGAAAAGAGAAAAAGAAAGAAAAAATAGAAAAGTTATTAAATAGAAGGGGTGTGGCCATCCAACCAACGAGAACCCAAGCCGATGTCTCACAAGTAAGAATATATGTGTGTGTGTGTGTGTGTGTGTGTGTGTGTGTGTGTGTGTGTGTGTGTGTGTGTGTGTGTGTGTGTGTGTGTGTGTGTGCGTATATATGTATGTATATATGTACGTATAGGGTATAGGGGGCTCTGGGTAGAGGTAGTACATTTGAATCTCTGGCTGCTGCACCCATTAAGGTGGACAGAGATCACTGGTCCTCACCCATCTCCTAAATCTCTCACTTGCTAGCTCCAAGAGCTATACCCTGGGTACTGGTCTCAGCAGGCCTGCCAAACCTTGTGAGGGGACGGTGTTGGTACAGCATCGCTAAGCAATGTGTCCACTAGACTGAACTAACCGTTAGAGTCAAGGACCAAGAAATAGCTGGTATGCTATCCAGCTGCACAGAAAGCTTACCAGGGTGGATCAGGCCCTTTAGTGTTGGCTCACAACTGATCTAGGAGATGGAACACTCTTACAAGAAAATCCTGCGATCGTTTTATCATCTAACGTGTGGCACATGTGTGCACCTGTACAGACCATGTTAATCCGATGGAGAGAGTGTGCTTTGTTCAGCACAAGCAATGACCACTTCAAACAAATCAAAGTGCTGGTTGTTCAGTGAACAATCTTCACTCATTTAGGCCTAAGGTTTGGTACATCATTATGTGCTTCCTTTTTTTTTTTTTTTTTTTTTAACTAATAATAAATTAATAAAACCCTGTGGCGATGATGGGATTGCGACAGGAACAGGTGAAGGATGTCACTGGTAGTTCCTAGCATGAACATTGCACATAGGTGGTGGAAGGTAGATGGCCGTTTTTCACAACACCCGCAAGTAATTGTGTGACTCGTGTCCTCCTTTCATAACAAAACAGCCCTTTATAGGATGGCACTGCTTTCCTCTTTATGGAGAGGGGTCTATAAAAGGTGACCTAAAAATTGTTTACTTGCTCATGTCCCTGTCATCAGGTGCAGATGTCTGGGCATCCAATATTTGCACCCAAATCAAGAATAGAAACAAAATACATGGAACGAATATGTTCATTGCAACTTGGAATATAAGAACACTCCAGGATAACAAAAGGAACCCTGAACGAAAAACCGCTATTATAGCACGTGTGTTAAGGCATCATAGAATTTCTGTTGCAGCTCTTTCTGAAACTCGGTTTGCTGATACAGGACAGCTAGAGGAAGTTGAAGCTGGATACACTTTTTATTGGATTGGAAAACCAAGTTCTGAGAAACGTGAATCTGGTGTTGGTTTTGCCATCAGGACTGATATTGCCAAAAATCTTGAGTCCCTGCCCGTTGGTATCAATGACAGACTTATGTCCTTGCGCATTGCAGTAGGAAAGGACAAATATGCCACATTTTTGAGTTGCTATGCACCTACACTTAATTCATCTGATGAGCTAAAGGAGAGGTTTTACTCCCCTTTACGCGAACAAATCAACAAGGTTTGTATACAGGATAAGCTGTTTGTCTTGGGTGACTTAAATCCTCGTGTGGGTAGTGATACACAATTCTGGAGAAATGTCATTGGTTCACATGGAATTGGTAAAGTCAACTCAAATGGTGTTCTCTTATTGTCTCTTTGCAGTGAATTCGATCTTTTGCTCACTAATACAGTGTTTCAGCTGCCTAATTGCAAGAAAGCCAGTTGGAAACATCCCCGGTCTAATCATTATCATCTCATTGATTATGTCGTTGTACGTCGTTCTGATAGACAAGATATAAATCTTACACGTTCTTACAGCATCGGGGAATGTTGGTCAGACCATAAATTGATCTGCTCCACAGTCAGGATGAAAACCAAGCGCCCTGTTCGAAACCAACGTAACTCTTCCACAAAGAGAATTGATGTAGGCAAGTTGAAAGTTAAGGAGATATGCACTCATTTCAAAAGGCTACTCATGAAAAGCTGTTCTCCGTTGTATGTGGGAATGATATTGAGGCATCTTGGAGAGAGTTTAAAACTGCAGTGTATGACTCTGCTAAAGAGTCATTAGGATATGTTCGAAAGAAAAACCAAGATTGGTTTGATGAAAATGATCCAACTATCGTCCCACTGCTCAATAACATGCATCAAACCCATCAAGTATGGATTACTGACAAAAATTCTTCAGTGAAACACAAGGCTTTCAGAATGACCAAAAGGTTGGCACAATCTCGGCTCCGGAAAATGAAACAAAACTGGTGGAAGCAGAAAGCTGAGGCCTTACAAGATGCGGCAGATAGGTGCGATTTTAAATCATTCTACCAAAACTTCAGGGGGGGTGTTTGGTCCCATTTTAAGGGGGACATCTCCAATATTTTCGTCGGATGGCATTCTCCTCACTGATAAGAAAGAAATTACTAAGCGCTGGGCTGAACACTTTACAAATGTTTTAAACAAAGAATCGACAGTGGATCGTAGAGTGATTGATGGTATTCCTCAGAGGCCAACCATCGAGGCGCTTGCTGATACTCTATCCATGTCGGAGATTGAATGGGCTGTGAAGCAAATTTCAAATGGTAAGGCTCCAGGTGATGACGGCATACCTGCAGAAATATACAAATGTGGAAGCCAACTGTTAATCAGGAAACTAAGTGCCCTGTTTTCATTAATATGGGAACTTGGTATCGTGCCACAACAGTTCAAAGACACATCAATTATTCACCTGTTTAAGCACAAAGGAAATAAGTGTGAGTGTGATAACCATAGAGGAATTTCTCTTTTGTCTGTTGCTGGTAAGATTCTAGCGCGTGTAATCCTAAACAGACTCAATGGTTCAGTCTGTAAAACTGTGCTCCCAGAAACCCAGTGTGGTTTTAGGCCAGGAAGAGGTACTGTGGACATAATCTTCAGCCTTCGGCAACTACAGGAGAAAGTGAGGGAGCAGAATAAGGACTTGTTTGTCACATTCGTTGACCTCACAAAGGCATTTGATACCATCTGTAGGGATGCCCTGTGGACTGTTTTGAGGAGGCTTGGTATTCCGGACAAGATGTTGAATGTGATTGTCTCCTTTCACTGGGGAATGGTGGCGACAGTACGATCTGGCTGTGAACAAAGTGAACCATTTGAAGTGTCAAATGGAACTAAGCAAGGATGTGTCCTTGCTCCGATCCTATTTGCTCTTTTCTTTTCGGTGATGCTTGAGACAGCTTTCAGGAACACCTCAGGAGGCATAGGTGTTGAGTATCGATCAAGTGGAGGATTATTTAACCAGCAACGGTTCAAGGCCAAAACCAAGACTTCTGTGCAGACTGTTCTTGACCTCCTTTATGCTGATGACTGTGCTGTTGTCACCCATAGTCTTGATGACATGCAGAACATCCTCAACAGCTTTTCTGGTGCATGTAAGGCCTTCGGTCTTACAATCAGCATAAAAAAGACTGAACTTATTCACCAGCCAAAACCAAACACTACGTCCTCTTCACAACCAGTGGTATATGTTGATGGTAAAGCTTTGAAAACAGTATCTTCTTTTACATACCTCGGTTCTATTATGTCTGATGATGCTAAATTTGAAAAGGACATCCAATGTAGAATTAATAAAGTTAGTGAGGCATTTGGTAGGTTGCGACACAGACTCTGGAACAGCCACGATGTGTCTCTAAAAGTAAAGGTGGCAGTCTACAAATCTGTTGTTCTGCCTACTCTTATGTATGGTGCCGAAACGTGGACCTTGTACCGCAAGCATATAAATCAGCTTGACTCCTTCCATATTAGATGTCTACGTTTTATCTGCAATGTTGGATGGCAGGATTATGTTCCGAATAGTGAATTACTGGAGAGATGTGAAATCACTGGTATTGAATCATTTTTGATCAGGATACAAATGCGGTGGTCGGGTCATCTTGTAAGAATGGATGACTCAAGAGTTCCTAAGAAACTTTTTTATGGGCAACTGACAAATTCTGTCCGTCCAATAGGGCGTCCCCTGCTTCGTTACAAAGATAAACTAAAAGACAACTTGAAACGTTGTGGAATTTCTCTGAGTTCCTGGGAGAGTGCAGCAGGGGATCGCAGAAAATGGAGGAAGACGTGTTTCCTGGGGACCAAAGAATTTGAACATAACTGCCTTTGTCATAGGGACACCCTTCGTGCAAATATGAAGGCAAAACACAAGAAACATCCACCTAAAAATGAATATGTATGCCATTGTGATTTTAGAGCACGCAGCAAAGCAGGGTTATCTGTTCATTCGAGAAGGCATCTTTGACCTACGAGCATATGAAAGTTCACCATCTACGGAGGAGTGTGCCCGACGTCTACAGGATTGCAATTACGCATGTGGTGTCACAGATCTTGGGAGCTGCTGTAGATTGCATACTGAACCCTCATTCATCGTCTTCGATGAGAGAATCCACCACCACCATATGTACGTATATATGTATGTATATATGTACGTATATATGTATGTATATGTATGTATGTATATATGTATGTATATATATGTATATATATAGGTGTGTATATATATGTATATATATATGTGTATATATATGTATATATGCATATATATATGTATATATATATGTATATATATGTGTATATATATATGTATATATATATATATATATATATATATATATATATAATTGTTTAAATTTGGTTCAAACATTATATCTCACCCCCAATATGTAACCCTACTGCTCCCACAGACTATTGTTCACAAACCCCTTGTTTAAGATGAAGTAGGTTCATCCCATATGTCGGATTTCACCGCGGTTATTAGATTTTCGTGTGCATGATGTGGTGGCTTAAATAGCAGAGTATTCGCTTCAAATGCAAAAAGGCTCATGTTTTGAATACAGAGTTTGGATGTATTCAACTTATGAGCTCAAATGAGGGCGAAATTCGACTCTTGGATTTCAGGTTCATTGGCAGTCATGACTCGTGTGAGCTGCGACGTTCTTTTACTGTGGAAATAACTATATATATATGTATATATATATATATATATATATATATATATATATATATATATATATATATATATATATATATATATATATAATAGACTCTTCCGGCGTGTTCGACGCATGGGGGTCAAAAATTCCCTCTGTTTCACTCTGCCTTCAATGCTTGTGCCGCATGTGTGACACGAGGCCAGCTCTGCTCCCACAAACCAAGCCGCACGACTCACAGGATACAGGGTGGGAAGGTGCTGTTCCTACTCTTGCTCTACGAAGATTTGTTTGATTTGATAGCCGTGTGTCAATGCATGTGTTAATGCCCGCAAAACATTTTTCCCTCCACATTTTCTATCCGCAGCATCTTCTTCAAAGGTTTTTTGTTCAGACCGATTCTACGCATACGTCAAATGACGTCGTGACCTGATTTACTTTAAATAGTTGAAAAACCAAACAAATTTCATGTACGTCGCGTTAGCTCAGTTGGTTAAGGCCTTGGTTAATGATCGAAATGTTTTGGGTTCGAATCGTGGTGTGAGATGCGTTTTCTTTTTCGATTTTTTAAATTTAAATATTGAACCAGTGTTATTCAAGCCATTTTTCACGTAACGTTCGTTTTTCTGCTTTTTTTTTTTTTTTTACTTCGTTTATTCTTAGC
>NC_136498.1:72726259-72738759 GCF_053919585.1 Euprymna scolopes
TTAATATGGATACACATTTATTAAAATGGATACAAATTTATTAAAATGGATACACATCTATTACAATAGATACACATTTATTAATATGGATACACATTTATTAAAATGGATACACATTTATTAATATGGAAACACATGTATTAAAATGGATACACATTTATTAATATGGATACACATTTATTAAAATTGATACACATTTATTAATATGGATGGAAATTTATTATTATGGATGCACATTTATTAAAATGGATACACATTTATTAAAATGGATACACATTTATTTATATGGATGGAAATTTATTATTATGGATACACATTTATTAATGTGGATACATATTTATTAAAATGGATACGCATTTTTTAATATGGATGCTCATTTATTAAAATGGATACACATTTATTAATATGGATACACATTTATTAAAATGGATACACATTTATTAAAATGGATGCACATTTATTAAAATGGATACACATTTATTAAAATGGATACACATTTATAAATATGGATGAAAATGTATTATTTTGGATACACATTTATTAAAATGGATACACATTTATTATTATGGATATACATTTATTGAAATGGATACACATTTATTATTATGGATACACATTTATTAATATGGATACACATTTATTTAAATGGATACACATTTATTAATATGGATGGAAATTTATTATAATGGATACACATTTATTAAAATGGATACACATTTATAAATATGGATGCACATTTATTAATATGGATACACATTTATTAAAATGGTTACACATTTATTAAAATGGATACATATTTATTAATATGGATGGAAATTTATTATTATGGATACACTTTTATTAAATTGGATACACATTTATCAAAATGGATACACATTTATTAAAATGGATACACAATTATTAAAATGGATACACATTTATTAAAATAGATACACATTTATTAAAATGAATACACATTTATTAAAAAAGAAACATATTTATTAAAATGGATACACATTTATTAAAATAGATACACATTTATTAAAATGGATACACATTTATTAAAATAGATACACATTTATTAAAATGGATACACATTTATCAATATGGATGGAAATTTATTATTATGGATAGACATTTATTAAAATGGATACACATTTATTAAAATAGATATACATTTATTAATATGGATACACATTTATTAAAATGGATACACATTTATTAATATGGATACACAGTTATTAAAATGGATACACATTTATTAAAATGAATACACATTTATTAAAATGAATACACATTTATTAAAATGGATACACATTTATTAATATGGATACACATTTATTAAAATGGATACAAATTTATTAAAATGGATACACATCTATTACAATAGATACACATTTATTAATATGGATACACATTTATTAAAATGGATACACATTTATTAATATGGATACACATGTATTAAAATGGATACACATTTATTAATATGGATACACATTTATTAAAATTGATACACATTTATTAATATGGATGGAAATTTATTATTATGGATGCACATTTATTAAAATGGATACACATTTATTAAAATGGATACACATTTATTTATATGGATGGAAATTTATTATTATGGATACACATTTATTAATGTGGATACATATTTATTAAAATGGATACGCATTTTTTAATATGGATGCTCATTTATTAAAATGGATACACATTTATTAATATGGATACACATTTATTAAAATGGATACACATTTATTAAAATGGATGCACATTTATTAAAATGGATACACATTTATTAAAATGGATACACATTTATAAATATGGATGAAAATGTATTATTTTGGATACACATTTATTAAAATGGATACACATTTATTATTATGGATATACATTTATTGAAATGGATACACATTTATTATTATGGATACACATTTATTAAAATGGATACACATTTATTAATATGGATACATATTTATTAAAATGGATACACATTTATTAAAATGGATACACATTTATTACTATGGATACACATTTATTAAAATAGATATACATTTATTAATATGGATACACATTTATTAAAATGGATGCACATTTATTAATATGGATACACATTTACTAAAATGGATACACATTTATAAATATGGAAGCACATTTATTAAAATGGATACACATTTATTAAAATGGATACACATTTATTAATATGGATACATGATTGAGTGTGATTAAAGCGAAAGAAATTTCAGACAAAAATTAAATGATGCGTATATGCAATGAGCTGATGAACAAAAGAACAAATTATTATCTGGACTATTATTCCCATCTTGGTTGTTGTTTTTTCTTCACAACGTTTTGGCCGATGTAACCTCCGACCATCTTCAGGTTACATCGACCGAAACGTTATGACGAAAAAACAACAACCAAGATGAGAATAATAGTCCAGATAATGCAAAAAATAATTATCAATCCTCATCTCAAAAATATACATTCAAAACAAAACTGTGTAAGAAAAGCTATTTGCAAAAACATGCTTACAATATTCATTGACTGCGATATTTTGACCCAAGTGAATCAGATTTGTTTTGCGTTAATTGAAGCTAATTTATCTTTATTTCCACATCATTAAAATGGAATGTTAATTTAAAAAAAAAAAAAACTGAACATTTTCACAACTCTTTCTTTTTGCTTTTATTTATTTATTTTTATTTTATTTATTTTGTTTTTGTTTTTTGTTTTTTTGTTTTTTTGATTTCCACTAAAAAATAGTGAAACGTTTGTTAAACATTGGGAACAAATTGTTGACAAATGGGGGAAAACATAATTCACTAGTGGCCATTTTTTTTTTTTAACATTTTAAAATTAAATTTCAAAAACAGTTAAAATTTAGTTACGACGAACTCATTTTATTTTGTTTTTTATGAAAATCCTTCCAGACAAGGTATGAAGCTATTTTATCTAAAAGGAGTAAAAAAAAATTACCCAACATTAAATGTTAGATGAATAGATGCCAACCCAGACAACAACAATTCTTCCCCCTTTGTCAGCGACATCGCTCATGGAATGTGAGGACTAAAGGACAAAATAAGGGAAGCGAGAGTTATGAGGTTGTCGAAAGTAACACTAAGGTAATATGTGAAGGTACTTATGTATTTTTGGTACAGGGCTGAAATAATAACGTTATTATTTCGAAAGCCATTCTTAACATGGGAGGAGAGAGAGGGTGTTTTGTAAGTATTCTGTGCTTCCACCTAACGATTTAATGATATAAAAGATATCGTGAAACTTGAATTTAACCTGAAAAAATAAACTATTTAAAAATAGTGTGGTATCAAAAATACGTAAGCACCTGTATTAGAAACATGAAACCAAAACATGTGTTACCGAAATAACGGAATTCAACATTAAACATGGCCCTGTTGGTGGGGCATTAGAATACGCCGACTGCACCTCTGCAGAGGGTAAAAGTCCCTCAATGGGGGTCCTGGATATGACCTTAAACTATATCCAGTGGTGAGGCTCCAGCTTGTGGGCTTTGGGGAGTGTGGAGCCACCCTTTAATTACCATTACTCCCAGGTCCACTCTGACCCGGAGTGGTAGTACCTGTTAGGGTCCCAACTATGAGTTAAATAGAAACCGACGTGAAAACAACAAATATATTCTATTAAAAAAAATTTTCTTCAAAATCTTTGGATTCGGCATTAAATAACCCGAAAAGGGTTGATATGCCGTAAAACAAAAACAACCAACCAACCAACCAAAATCAACATTAAACAATCTGAAAATTTCGCTTAACTTGGAAGAATGGTGGATCGATTGATCTTTCGTTTGGTCATTTCTAGTCTTAACCAACTTGGCTAGTCTCGCTTCTGATGTGGAATAGAGTAAGTCACCTGTTGCATCCTCTTTGTTTTACAGTGCGTTAGGTTCTGTGTCTTGTTGTGCTTGTTTGCCTCTCTATCCACTAGTGCTGGGACGATTTATCGGAATCGGAATCGGGAATCGGAAAAATCGGATTATTTGACGGTATTGGAATCAGTATCAGAATCGGAAAAATCTGTACTGATTTTCCGATGCCAAAACGATCCTTTTAATTGCCTTTTTTATTTGATTTTGTTTCAAGCAAAATCTTCCATTGCTGGTAATAATGATAAAATAATAAATATTTATTGATGTTAAACCACCAGTGAGTTAAAATCGATAGATCTTCCCTCACAAGTATATTTTTTACGTTTAGGAAAACATTTGCAGATTTAACATGTGTGTTTTTACGGTAACCAGAGAAAATACAACTATATAGTTAAATATTTAGAGATTTATAAAGAATCGGAATCAGAATCGGTAATTGTATCGGATTTGGGAATTTAGTACGGAATAGGTAATTGTATCGGAATCGGGAAAAATATTGGAATCGTCCCACAACTACTATCCATCTGCCTCACGAAGGCGACACAAGGTAGCGCATCATTGTGAAACGGGCCACATGCACCGCAAGAGTTCTCAAGAACATCTTGAGACACTCCACAAAATCCGCCCGATTCGGACGCTACGATCGATAAAACAAAAACAAAAAAGAAAAAAAAACGAAAACAGAACGTGCAGGATTACGTCATCCGACATTCTTTAAATAAAGAAACGGAAACCATGCTTACGTCACAATGTTATTATAGTGATGTGATTTTGAAATCAGAAGAATTTTCAATCAAAACACAGAAACATAACTCAACTCCATGTTGTCTTATGCAGATGGTTTTTAAGTAATTAAGTCTAAGAAACGCCGTGAGAGCGGATTACTTTGGGCTTCATGAACCTCGCAGCAGCGCCTCCTCACCGGTTAGCGTCACTGTACGTCGGGGATCTTCACCCGGATGTCACAGAAAGTGTGCTATGTGGATTATTTTCGCCATATGGTTGTATCATTTCTATCCGGGTATTTCGTGACATAGTAAGAAGACAATCGCTTGGATATGCCCACATAAATTATCAACAACCGAACGATGCTCAAACTGCCATGGCAATATTAAATTTTGAACTCATCATGGGTCGCCCAATCCGAATAATGCTTTGGCAGCGAGATCCAGCACTTCGAAAATCTGGAGTAGGAAATATCTTCATCAAAGACTTGGATAAAGGTATAAGTAACAGGTCTTTGTATAATACTTTTTCATTGTTCGGCCCTATTCTGTCGAGCAAGATTGTCATGGACGAAAACGGATCGAAAGGTTACGGTTTTGTGCAGTTTGCCAGTGAAAAGGCCGCCCTTTATTGTATCGAGAAAACTAACGGAATGTTGCTGGACGGTAAGAAAACGTTCGTCGGCAAGTTTATCCCACGCAAAGACCGGATACGAAATACCGATGAAGGCTTTACCAATGTTTATGTGAAAAACTTCGCCGATAACCTCAACGACGATTCGCTCCGATGTCTTTTTGAAAGATTCGGTACAATCACGAGTTGTAAGGTCGTCACGGACTTCAAAGGCAAATCGAAAGGATTTGGATTCGTAAGGTTCGATAAAGCAAAAGATGCCGAAAAGTCAGTGAACGAAATGAACGGTAAAGAGATTCACGGACGACAACTATATGTAAGTCGTGCGCAGACAAAACGGGAAAGGGACATTTTTCTGAAAGATAAATTCGGAAAGGATTACGTGCAAGAGGGTAAGAGAAAATTGTACGTGAAGAATTTGGATGATTCTGTGAATGACGAAGGGTTGCGCTCCCTTTTCTCCAAGTACGGCACAGTGACCAGCGCGAAGGTGATGACCTATGATTGCCACTCGAAGGGATTTGGTTTCGTCTGTTTCTCAAAGCCCGAAGATGCCGCTAAAGCCATTAAAAACATGAACAAACGACTTATCAGCTCGAAGCCATTGTACGTATCCCTGGCTCAAAGGAAAGAAGAAAGAAAACATCAGCTAAGTTCACAGTTTTTATTGCGCAACCAGAAGACGTCACCATTCCCTGTTTGCTAAACGTTTTCATGAATGAATTTAAACAAAATGTTTCGTCAAACTTGTTTTGTAATAAGCTTTTTAATTCTCCAAATAAACATTTTATTCTGCAAATAAATATATATTTTTTTGTATTATGCACTAAACCACTCGTGACCAATTGGTTATATATATATATATATATATATATATATATATATATATATATATATATATATATATATATATATATATTGCTAAAAGTCGAAGAATTTTTGTTTATCTTTGTATTGTGGACTAAATCACTCACAACCCATCGGTTAAGTATCTGTAACATTCATGACTTCCTTCGTTTGAACACTTCAGACTGTCTATTGTCTACACCCGAATTTGGCGTTTATAAGTTGTTAATTCTCATTATTTCCGCGGTAAGTGTTTAGTGGCTCGGAGCTAACTGCTTCACAAAGGGAGTTAAAGGTAGATTCGTGTCTGGGTTCGAATCTCCCGAACGGTAGGAATTGCCACCTCCTACACTAATGATTGTGTGTGTGTGTGTGTGTGTGTGTGTGTGTGTGTGTGTGTGTGTGTGTGTGTGTGTGTGTGTGTGTAACTACTTCATTTACTCACATAAATTTAATATACGAAAGTATAGATTTATGCGTAAACTTTAAGTATTTACTTCAAAAGTGCTCAATACGTAGGTAGAGCTAGTTAGTAATTTATAAAATATATATGGCGATTAAGCTACACTGAATATTCGGCGTTTCATCCACTGTAGGATTCGTCAGGCTTATGCGCATAAGCCTGACGAATCCTACAGTGGATGAAACGCAGAATATTCAGTGTAGCTTAATCGACATATATATTTTGTAAATTACTATATATATATATATATATATATATATATATATATATATATATATATATATATATATATATATATATAGTGCTTATGCATTTGCAATATTAGAGACAAACGCACTGTCGGTTTTTAGCTAAAACAAATCAAAGTAAGCAATTTTTTTTTCATAAATTTAAAGAAATAAAAAATCAGTATTCATCGCGAAAGCTACGGTTAGGTTTAGGGTTTGTGGTTAGACGAATGTTTATTTTTTATTTTTACTTATTTATTTTTATTTATTTTATTTTTATTTATTTTATTTTTTTATTTTATTTATTTATTTTTTTTTAAGAACGTTCAGCCGGCTTTTTCCGGTTATTTTCGTCAGCTGGCGAGCAAGCTAAGGAACTGTCTTCCGTTTTCCTGCTTTCCAGCTGACTATAATTTGGTTGTCGTAAAGGAGTTCTTGATGTGCAGTTCCACTTAAGTTAACAAATTTACCGAATTTCCATTAATAACGATTACTATATTGTCCAATTAACTACTGTACACTCTTTAACCCTTATCCTCGAGTGGTCTCTGGGCCTTGGTAAGTGGTGATGCCTACGCAAAATATAAACCTTGTGGAATAATCGCGGGCCGTACAATGCATAAGTATCATATATATCATTAAGTAAATAATGTTTTACTTGCTAAATGTCGGGGTATTTTTCAAGTGTCATGTTCGGCATGGATGTGTATCCTTTCAGGTATTTCCGGCATAGATGACTCGGTCCGTCACGGTCGTGCTAATGTTGCGACTTTAGGTCCGACTAATTTGCCCTTGAATTTATCACCGTCAGTTCTCTCCCTTTTTTATTATTATGCAACTTAATTTTCATTTGTTTCTGGCTTCTTACATCAAGTGGCTTCCTGCCTTGTTTGTAGCAATTTCTATAAAACATTGTTTTTAACTTTTATATTGTTTGATAGTTATGTTTTTACAAGTATTTTAAATGGATGATGTCATAAAGGATGAATAGTAGTTTTGCTAACTTTTCCAAAAAAATAATAATAAAGCTCATTTTGTGACGTCATCTATTTCCAAGTAAATATAAATATTTCTTCTTTTTCTTTGTTTTGAAATTAAGCTCCTAAGCAAGTGTTTGAGGGCATTGTGCAGTATACAGGTTTTCAAACAAATACATTTCAAGTACAAAAAAGCAAAAACACTATTACGTACTTATTTGTTATGTCGAAATTAGTATAAACTCCCAAAGTGACAAAAATGATCCAGCAGAAAAAAATAATTACAAGCAAAAATAGGATTTATCGAATTATCGAGTTTTAGCGTATGTTTCAATGTGGAAGAGTTGTTCGACTAATTCTGTATGACATGCTGACTTATTTTTCTTGCCTTCCTTGAAATCCATCATTTAAACAAAATAGAAAATGTCCCATTGTTATTCTTTATGTTTTTATTTTCAAAAATAGATCTAACACATCATCTACTCGATCATTTTTTTTCTAATTTTTGGAATTTATACTAATTTCGACATGACACGTAAATATGTAGTACTGTTTTTGCCGAAATGCATCTGTCCGAAAACCTGATAAACTTCACAAAAATCGTCTACGACAAATACACTCGTGTACACAAACACCATACATACGGGTGTATGAAGGGGGGAAGGTATTTTAAATTTTGATTTTTTCAACTCATTGGCTGAGCATTTGATTAACCAATGAAAATTGGAAATTTGAAATGGAAGCAGACGACTTTTTGAATAAATTGGAAGAAGAATTTTTTTTTTTTTAATTTTATACTCACGCATGAAAATGACAAACACTAAAATATCCCCAAAGAAATATTCTTTTCTCTAATAGGTTCATCCCGCACGGAGAAAAAATATATATATTTCAACTTTTCTGGAAAAAAAAAAACAAAAAACAAGTAAGCACGAAATAGTGTTTTTTGTAATACATGTGAAGGTACTCTACTTAGTTTAATGATGACCTGCTTTTGTCTACCACAGTGGCGGCTCGTGTCTGAGATTAGTGGAGGTGCTGCTGCTTCAAAAAATTTACGTATTGTTTTAATATCGTCCAAAAGAAATTCGAATATATAAATAAATATTTAATCAAATAATAAACAAACATTCAAATAAATATTCAAGTATATAACAAAGACAAATAATCAATCAAAAATGGATAATACGCAAAAACTTTTTTATTAAAAATATTTTTTTTAAATTGTGTACACTTTACAGAATAATAAAAATAATATATACATTTATTCCTTTTCAAATTTTTCAGATTAAATAAAAGTTTGCGTTTTTTTTTTTTTTTTTTTTTTGTTTTTTTGCAAACAAACCAAAAGCATTTTAAAAAATACATTTTATTTACAATTTTTTAATAACTTATTTTTTTTATAAAAACAAAAAACAAAAACTTTGAAATTTACTTGCCTCCCTACGAGGGTTAATTCAGGAGTTTACTATTTGAAAATAGCGTTTTATTTAATAACAGTTTCATTTACACAATTTTTTTTTTTTAATGTATTTATAACAAAACGTATTTGTAAATAAAATACAAAATAAAAAAGTTTACATTTTTATTTAGTGAGCAAACAAACAAAAATATTTAAAGATACAAAATTTTATTTAGAAATCTTTTAACAACTTGCTTTTTATATAAAAAGAACAAACAAACTTGGCTATTTACTAACCTTCCCATGCCGGTAAAGATCGACATAAAGTGGATGTCATATATAAGCATTATAAAACATCGAATTTTAATGTAGCTTTCTCCCCAAAGAAAACAAAACATTAAAATATATATTTTCTGGTGAATTATTATTTTCTTTCAAAATATAAATACATAAATTATCTAATAATGTTAGCTCACAATTCATTCAAATTTCAAATATGGCGCCATGTAAGGATTTAATCTTCTCCTGGAGTCTAAATTGTATATTATTAAATTATAAATGTATTTTCTTTTTTCATATTAGTAAGGTTAAATATGTTTCTATTATAAGTAAGACTTCTTAATCATCTTTTTAAATTTTTATGCGCTTTTTATATGTTTTTCTAGGGGTTTTTGAAAATTTCCAATTCATTTTAACATTAGTTATCCTTTTAAATACAAGAAAAAAAAAGAGAAAGCAAAAAAAACTGCATATTTTATCATGAGGAACTAATGTAAGTCCCTGATGATTTGTTTGGTATATTCATACCACCATTCAATGAAACACGTGTAAGACCCAACAATAGAACAATATAATGTAAATTAAGTGAATAATTCTGTAACTTTAAAATATTTAATAAAGTTATATATGCTTTAATAGTATAAATTCATTTTTTATTGAACTTAATTAATTGTGGCAATTTTGAATAACATTATTGAATATATATAAGTGTATACTTGTTTACAAACGTGTGTGTGTGTGTGTGTGTGTGTGTGTGTGTGTGTGTGTGTGTGTGTGTGTGTGTGTGTGTGTGTGTGTGTGTGTGTGTGTGTGTAACAGCTAGTTCTAGGAATAAAAATCAAGGTTGATTTATTAGAAAAACAGACTACACAAAGTTATCATGGTAACCCCAATGTCAAAGCAGCCCCAGTTGATGGTATCTTATCACTAATTTTATGCTGTTTTATACAACTTGAATAAATTTCTTTTTCATATTATTAAAACTAAAGTTGCTTATCTTCAGTTTGTGTTGGTGTTATTTAATACTGTAAGGGAGATAACTCCGTTTTATGCTTTAAAAATGTTTTTTTTTTTTAATGTTAAGGAGAAACAATGATGAAACATTACCAATATTATTGAACAAAAAAAAAACTGAGATCACAAATTTTCATTGAAAAAAAAAAAAAAGTTGTTTACATCTATTTAGATATATTTTTGTAGAAAACTCGTAAAATCTTAGTTATATTTAATAATTAAGAATTTAATATTTATTTTTCAATGTTAATTATTTTAAAACGTTTCAAAAGTAAACGGGGGAGTAAAAATCATAAATTTAAAACACTAAATAAATTATTAAACAAAAAGCGCTTCCGCATAAGAAGTTATGGATGTTAGGGAGATGACACAGTTTAGCTAAGAGATTGCGTTGGTTTCAGTGTCCCAAATACTCTTCAACAAGCAAACCCTCAATTGTTTGAGTGTGGATTTTATTCAAGGGCATAGCCAGGAAAGACCAATGGGAGGAGGTTCAAACTTTCAGAGCAAAAATTTTACAAAATATGTTTTGTTCATTTTAGTAAAGTTTCGTTTCATTTCGATCATTTTTTATTATAAGTAGGACAACCTAAAAATTGCAATTAATGCTGATTGCTTGCTTTTATAACGTAAAATTTAAATATTTTCATTGCTTTATGAAATTTTGTATATAATGACTTTGTCAAATTACTAAACCTTATCAATAAGTGCAAAGTTTAGGTTGACCTATTTATAACTTTTCATGTTTTATAGTTTTTTGTTAAGCATTGATACCTTTTGCAACATTCTGGTTATAATTAAATACTCATAGATGTACGAAGTAAAACAAAAAATTAACAAAATAAAATGATACGGAAAGTTTTGTTTCGTTTTAATCCAAAAAAGCACAAATAAATTAGTAAATATTTTTAATGAAACAGAATGAATGAAACAAATCCAAACTTGCAAAATACTCGTAAACTTTTAGGTGTTATTGTGAAATGGCAAGCAAAATCAATTCGTAAGCAGAAAATAATTCCAGCAGGCAAATTATTTACGACAAGGCAAATGCTTGCCTGCCTGCTTATCTCTGGCTACACTACTGGCACTTTAAATTAGAGACAAATAATTTCAGTCAACTTCACCCGTCGGATGGGGTGGGGTGTAAAAAACATATAAAGCACGACTGGCTAAGCCGTTGATTTTATTTATTTACCTTTTTCCCTCACAATAGAAAGATTAGAGTCAAGTGTCAGGAAAGTGTGATTTTAAAAGCGCTTGCTCTAGAGAAAAAGAACAGAGAACTGCTTGAGCAGCCTTGTCGGCATTTCCCAGTAAGGGCACCTCAGGCGATTAACAATAAACTAACCCATTCTCAAAGGTCTTGAAGGTAAAAAGCCTGGGAGAATTAACCTCCTAGAACTGCACAAAACCATACCTCGGTCCGAGAGAGAACAAGGGACAACATGCACAAGACTTTGATTTAAGTATGAAATAGGCCCCCACCCCCAACTCCGCCCGGGGGAGGGAGTGCTATCGTCATTGGAATTGCCCTAAGTTTTGACATTTTCTGTTGATTTATGAAGCCCTCAAAATATTAAATACCGATAGTTATCTCCCTTACTTTATCAGCATTAATCAACAGAAACTAAAGAAAGACGGGCCACTAAAGTTGTATTTTGGAAGCACCTCGCACTGGATTGCATGATAGGCTTCGCGTTACTCTAAAATATAATTCGTGTAACAGATGCTATTGGATTGATACTATTCAAAATTAATGTTGATGTTATTGGATCTATACAATTCGAAATTCGAAATTCATGTAAAGGAGACAACTGATTTTTACTTAACTGGGTTACTTCCCTTATATTAAGTTATTATTTTTTAGCTCAATTAATTTTTACGTTTTTGCTGTGTAAGAAATTATATTTCTTTGATGGTAATTTTCAGATTAGTATTTTTTTTTTTTTTACGGCATTGATGTTTATTTATGAGTTTAGTTTTTTAGAAAGTTTCAAAACCTCAATCTACAAACACAATCAGATTTTATTCCAATAAAGTAATA
>NC_136498.1:72741259-72743759 GCF_053919585.1 Euprymna scolopes
TCCTGTTCTATATTAGAATTTCTTGTTTCATTTTGTGCATTAATGTCCTTGAAAAATCTATAATCGTTCTGGAATAAAACTGCGTATACAAAATAATTACTAGCAAACGTAGTTAACGTCTAATCTTTTAGGGGGTTCAAAAGTTTTTACCACCATGTTTTCTAATAGAGCTTATTTTAATTTAATAAAGGATGCTTAGGGTATGATAGTTCAAATAAAATCCGTTTTCCTTATTTTGCAAGGAATAAAATGCTTGAATTCCATAGAATATTTTGGTATGAATTTATTATAGAAATGAGCTATGCCAGGAATTGAATCTTGTTCTTTTTATAGTTAGGAGGGGAAACATCTAGTATTTTGAATTAAATTTGAATCTGGCAAACTTGATTAAATTTGATCTTTGACATCCTAGGAATACTATTTATGTTTTTTTATTGTTTTCTTTGTTTTTGTTTTTTTTTTTTGCTTTGCTTCGTTTGTTTTTTGTTCTTTTTTTTTTGTTTTTTTTTTCCTTTTTCAATTAAATATACAAGGATAGTTCCAAAAGTAAAACCTCCTAGTTTTGTTTTACTCAAAAAGTTGAAGAGTTACAAAGATGGGAGTGGTACTATTAAAACGAGCAACCTTTTGTGCTCTAGAATTTCTTTTTCTGCATAGTCATCACCATTCTCAATGGAGTTTTGCCAGGAATTCAATGACGCATCTCTACTTTTGACACACGTTCATGACAGGGGTTACTTTCTTAGAGTCTCACATCGTCAATATCTGCAACAGAAAGATGAAAGTTTCAGGTTATGAATGCATAAGTTCAGTCATTATAAAAATGAAAATTGCAATCTCAGTGATCTATTCTGGCGGAATAAAAATAGGACATATTACTTTTAGAATGGCCCCTTTTGTATATGTATATATGTATATATACTAGCAGATAGACCCAACCTTGTCTGGGTTTGAATGAGGATCCAGAAATGTGCTACCCCCCCCCATACTTTTATTGTCATTGAAATCGGTTAGATTGCCTAATTTTTAATCAAATCGATTGATTGCCTGCTCTAGTTAGGGATACACACCCTTTCACAGGGTACCAGGAGGAAACTTCCTGTGCTTTCCCGCAGTGACTTAGTCCACAATGCATTGCACTAAAGAGAAACTGCTGTTGACTTTATAAAATTATCTGTAAATAATGGCTTCACTTAAAGTTTCAAACGCAAAAGATTCGATTGTGCTCTAAACAGAAGCATTCATTTTGAACACGCCCCTGTTTTAGCAAAGAACCAACTGTTGATTTTATGGAATTATTGAAGTTAAACGCACAAAAGTCAAGTATCATGGTTCAGTTGTTCTCTAAAAAGAAATATTCATTTTGAATGCGCCCTTGTCTGATAAAAGAATGTACAGTTGATTTTATAGGTTGGGTCTTTCTGCTTGTGCGGTGACAAAACTTTTCACAAATTTCCTTATATATATATATATATATATATATATATATATATATATATATATATTTTTCATATTCGTTGTATAAATATATATTTTGTGACTTCATGTCCCCCCTTCCTCGTTTGTCCTTTGTTCGACCCCTTAAATCCAAGCGATCCACTAAGCAGTAAGCACACAGTCATTTTGTGTAGAGTGAACGAGTGTAGAAAAACAAAAACAAAACAAATTTCACAAGGTGCCTTCGATATTGAAGATTGAAATCCGAAATATGAATGTGTTTAATATTTTTATCTTTTTCGCTTTGAAGTGTGAGATTCATTGAATATGTTATCAATAAGTATTATCTTTCAGTAAAAAAAAATGTTGTTGTTTTTTATGAAAATGCTAAAATAGGCATACTTTTAAATGTTTAAAAATAAATCAAAAATTTTTATTTTAGAATATGTAAACTTTCCATGTACCAGTATATAAAGAATGGTTTAAAGAATTGATACCAAAAACAAGGTGTGAAAATTATAAGTATTAATTGTATCTGTGTATTATGGGTTTTTTCAAGATTCAGTAGCCCGTTACGATTTACAAAAAATTGTTATCTCCCTTTTTGAAAATTAACTATCACTATGAAGGCATGGATTTCTGTACATGATGGTTGTGACATTCAAACAAGTTGCATCCCCCAGAGGCTTACTAAAAACGGCCCTTTTAAATGAAAGTCTTCGTCAACTTGATTTATGCAATAAAGAATAGGGGAAAATACAGTATGATATAGTTTAAGGAAAAAGAATGTGGCTCATTGGTTATTTTTATTTAGAAAATAAGAAAGGAAAAATGATTTTAATCATGAAATTAAAAACTGACTAAAAGTGATATTAAAACTGAGAAATATAATTTTGCTAAAAATTTATGTTTGATGTAAAAATAGAAAAAAAGCGGTTTTTCTTTACTTTTAACAAGTATTAGGAAAAATTTTAAGCTTGATTCATCAATTTTATGAAGGAAAAAATTATAAAGCTAAAAATAACATATTTCACCATAAATGGCGTTTGTAATTATAATTTAA
>NC_136498.1:72748759-72756259 GCF_053919585.1 Euprymna scolopes
GCGGGGCTGAACTGCTAGTATATCTATAAAAGTGAGAATGTGTGTGAGGACACCTCTCAACCTATATACTCAACAAATTTTTTTCTACAGATTTGAAGTGTGGTATATAGGTTATTCAGCTCATGTAGAAAACTTTATAATCGGTTTTCATCCAGAAAAAAAGGGCTGGTAAGTGGTCAAAATTGAAAAATTGGTACTTGATGGTTTTGATCTGTTTGTCAGCTGTTTCACAAGGTTTGAACACACTTTTTAAAGATTGTGGCAGGCTTATCTAATGGTTATCGTAATTGACTCATTGTCTTTATGTTCTGGTTTCGATCTCAGTGCGAGTATTTTTTTTTTCTTTTACTTACAAGAAGAGAACTGTTTAGAAAAAAAACAATACTCGCATGCACATGTCTCAGTTTCTTTCCATTTTTTACTTTATTTTTTTTTTTTTTTTGTAAAGAATTTAACATTATGTTTAATACCGGAAAACGCCGGGTACATCTAGTATATTATAATCTCTCTCTTATCTCTAGGAGAATACATAATAAACAGTCCAACTAGGCGTAAAGCACTATTCGTGTTTCTTCTGTTGAACACAATGACTAAGCTTGATTGATAGTGGCCTACAGTTTGAATACTAGGCTGCAGAGTTAAAGGTGATTTATGCTACTGGGCTCAAATCCTTCAATCGGCAGTAATTAGCATCTCCTACACTGAAGATCACATAAGCATGAAACATTGCTGTCTGTAGGTAAGAGATGTTGCGAGCCTGTCTCTGCTTTATCATTATTTTCATGGCAAGCGCTCGTCTGAGCTCCAATCTATGGTTCCTCGTACCCTGACTTTCATGAAAAACACTCATCTAGCTGAAACCACTATTAATAATTTCCCCACTCTTTATCTGTGCCTAAACCTTTACGTAGATTTCATGAACAAAGCTTCTTCCTTTAAACTGTATGTCCTGTTTTCCTGCTTTCCAACTGACTACAATATGGTTGTTTTCAAGTCCAATGTGAACAAATTCTTGATGAGTCATCCTTAAGTAATCCAATTTACCAAATTTCCACTACTAATTACTACGGCATGTTCCCTTTGACCACTGTACACTCATTAACCCTTATCCTCGAGTGGCCTCCAGACCTTGAGAAGTGGTGACTCCTTTGAAAAAAAAAAAAATTTTTTTTAAATAAAACTAATAACCAAAAAAGTTCTGTCTGTTTTCAAAGGACAAACAAGGAAAAGTTTCACCGTATGGGTGACTTAAATTTAGTCTTGAAAGTAATCGCCAGCAGTTTCTCTTAACGTGTCTGCAGCTGTACAATCCTCTTACAGTAGAACTCGGCAGTTTTGGACACAAGAATGTCTGTGAGGGTTTGGCGCTAGTCTGCTTCATTGTTGAAGTATTTCTCACAATTGTGATTAGCAAATAAATGTAAGAAGTGATAATCGGATGGTGCAAGGTCAGGTGAATAAGGTGGATGGCACAAAGTTTCAAGCCTAAATTGCTGTATGGTATCCCTGACCAGTTGCACAGCATGTTACCTGGCATTGTCACGGAGGAAACGCACACCTCTGCCTGTCAATCATTCACATGTTTTTATTTGTAGACGAACAGGCAACCTTCAAAAATATCAAAAGACCACAAAATTGGTGACGAAGGATTTGAGAGAGACATTGCCTCAGTTATGCAAGAAGAACTCCTTAACAAATATGTCACAGTTTATGAATTTTCTAGAAGAAATAAATGTTGAACAAACAGTGATCGTGCTTGTGACCCAACGGGTCATAGATTGTCTAGTGAATATACATGGAAGAAGATCCAACTCTTTCTTCAGTATTGTTTCTTTTCTCTTTCTTCCAACAGATGTATGTGCTACCCCCGATTTCACAATATGCAAAATGGCACCCTCATCTGCAGGGAAAGATATATCTGAATATGTGGTCAGTAAAAACGTAAAAGCTAGTATATAAAATATTCATTAGTTTCACAAATAGAGGTGCAGTTGTTGATTATGCTACTCTTGCTTCGCTGCGGGCTCGTCATTGCACAGACACTTTCAAAAGGTGGTTTGTTTTGTTTTGTCATATTACTCCTTTTTTAGTTATTTAATGTCAAATCAAGTCATTTGGGTAAAAAACTTACATGCTTTAAGCTATTTATATTTCCAAATATTTATTCATAGTGTTTGGTTTGGTTGTTTTGCTTTACGGCATATCAACCCTTTTTCAGGTTATTTCATACCGAATCTGCCCATTTTAATAAATGTTTTTACACTTCAAGTTACAGTACAACTCCGGGATACGGTTGCCCTAGGATACGTTTTTTTCAGGTTACAATGTGGAATACAATGTTTTTCTGGCCCCTGGTTACGGTATTTACCCTGCCTTACAGTGTTGTTTAACGTTATTTGATTATATACATGTGTATTATATACTGTACTGTATTTTGTTACTAATTTTTTATGCCGTATTTCGGGGTTCCACTGTATTTGTATTTTCAAATATTCATGGTGTTTGGTTCTCTTGTTTGGTAGTGGAAAATTGTTTTTGTTTTGGGCTTTACGGAACATGATTGAGTTTTACAAAAGGAAGGAAAAAAGAAAATAGCATCAATGTTTGGTGCACTTTAGGTCAGGAAGGCAGTATCTTCAGACAGCCTAGTCTGGTAGCAATAGCTTCCAGAGGGTATCCATTGTCTCTTAAGACAGGAAGGTGCTAGCCGGGCATAATTTTGGCAGCTTAAAAATGGATGCAAAATTCAAAGCAATTGCGGTCACTCAGATGTTGAACTTTCAACATGGGAACATTTTGTTGTAAAAATGACAACACGGACGTTGAAAAGGAGATTGAAGTGTGGAGATTTATGAGACATACTTGAGAGTAGAGTGTCATGCTTAGCTACGACTTCCCACATACACACACTGTAAGAGGTACGTATTAAGATTGACCAAAAGTTTTGCACATCAAAAGAACCTCTTTCTGCTCTATCGTTATTTTCATGGCGAGTGCTAGTCTAAGCTTCAATCTATGGTTGTCTCTTGCCAAACTTTCACAAAAAAACACTCAACTAGCTACAACCACTATAAACAATTTCCTACTCTATCTGTGCCTAAATCTAAATGCAGCTTCCATGGACAAAGCTTCTCTCCTATAACTGCCAGCTTTTGAAACACTGTTCCACTGGCCTGCTTTCCGGCCGACTACACTATGGTAGCCTTCAAGGCCAATATAAACAAGTTCTTTTGAGCCGTCTCCTTAAATAATCCAAATTCTACCCAACTTACACCATTAACGATTACTACACTACCACCTTACATGCATTAACCCTTATCCTTAAGTAGCCTTCAGGCCTTGATAAGTGATGATATCTTTGTAAAAAAATGGAATAAATACATAGAATATGCCAAGGTTGCTGCAAAGAGCTAGAAAACTTATCACAGCTGGCAGTATTATATATCTCTACAAAGCTACCATTCACCCATAGCTGGAGTATTAGTGCCACATTTCGGCTGATGCATCAACCACTGGCCTCTCTCTCTTGGGCAAGATGCAAAATCAACTTTTTAATTTAATAGATATCCTCTTTTCCCCCTACAGTTTCTTTTACTCTATCGTTATATCCTCTCTCTCTCTCTCTCTCTCTCTCTCTCTCTCTCTCTCTCTCTCTCTGTACCTAAAACTAAATAGAACTTCCATGAGCAAAGTTTCTTTCCCAAAATTATCCACCCGTGGAACACAGTACCACGTGGCTGCTTTCCAGCTGACTACAACATGGTCGTTTTCAAGTCTAATGTTCACAAGTTGTCATCCTCTTAAATAATAACATTTTTGGTCAGTTTGGACCACTGTAGCAAATCCTCACGTTGTAGTTTCATTGTCCTTCTGGAAAATTCATAAACCCTTATCCTTGAGAGGCCTATAGGGCTTCTTAATGCATAAAAACATACATATAGTGGCTTCTTAATACATAAAAAAATAACACATAATTATTCTTCTTTGATTGGAACAAACACATAACATTAAAACAAAACGATAAAAAAATAAAACAAATTATAAATAAATACACTACATTGCAACACTGGGTTGATACAGTTAGTATTATATATTTTTAATTTTCTTTAATTGGAATTCATTATTGAGATGAGTATTATTTATTTATTTATTTATTTATTGCGGACTATTATCCTCATCTTTATTAGTTGAATAATTAATTAACTTACTTGGCCAAAGACGTGGTGAGACGACAACAACTATGGATGGCAGTAATTGCTGTTCTCAGCAACTATGGATGGCAGTAATTGCTGTTCTCAGCAATTGCAGTTAGGAGATTCGGAGTTCCTATCCCGTCGCGGTTACCACCTGACGAAGGCTGAAGGAATAGTTGGTCGAAACGTCGTGAAACAGCAACTAAGAAAGATGAGGATAATAGTCCGCAATAAATAAATTAACAAATTTGTATTGTATAATACGTATTTCAAAAACGATCTTAAAATTAAGATTTGTTTGTCATACAATTGAATTATACGGTGTAACTGTCTTAGCATTTAATTATTTTTTTTTTTAATGCTTGTTACTGATCGGAATTATTTTGAAATGTACACCATCATTAAATAAAAAGAGGTAAACTCAGTATTTATTCATTTTAATAACGGACATATTATACGAACGAATGTAACTTTTAACTATTTGTGAAAATGCTTCTTATAGGGCTATAGTTTCAACTTGAGCATACCGTTTGATTTAAAACTAACCTTGAAATTTCGTAGCAATTGGGACCTAATTTTACCCCTCCCCTCAGCTGCTCCCAATTCCTCCCTACCCATGAACTCATCTACTTCCAACAATTAAGAATTAGAATAAGTTTATTCGTATCGTTTTCTTTGCATTCATTCCCGACTTTTTGTTTTCTTTCATCACCCATTGCCTTTTTTTTTTTTTCTATTGCTTCACAATCTAATAAACTGGGACATTTAGTTTCTGAAGTACTTTATGGGAGGGTATGGATGAATATGTATGCGCTCACAAAATGAAAAAACTTAAAGAAGTGACTATTTCTTTTCAGGTTGAACCAGTTTTTATTTACACAGAACTAGAGAATAAAGTCTGGAGGTTATTTAATTCTGTCTGCCGTTTCATGTTTTCGTTTGCGTTTTTTTATTTTTATTTTTTATTTTATTTATTTTTTTTTTTTTTTTGTCAGAAAATATGTCAGAGAGAGAGAGAGAGAGAGAGAGAGAGAATAATGGCGTCTTCTCCTACAAGAAAACAGAGGGCAATAAACTGGTCAATGTGACAAGAGTGGGTCTAGGTGTTTACTTCTTTAAACTTGTAGAGTTGCAGGATAAAAGCTGGTGGTTCCTCTTACATCGGATTTTGGTACGACCAACGAACAATCATGCACCGATAAGGTCACGATAACCGCACGTCGTGGTACATTGTTAGTGTGTGGTCTGTCTGCCAAGATGTCTACCATAGCATAATTTACTTTTAGTTATTAGGGGTAATAATTGTGGTCTAATGGCCTTTTGACAAGTGCAGGGTAGCAGAGGTAACAAGGGAAATACTCTAAGGAATTACAGTTCCGTTTTTTTTTTTTTTTTTTTTTTTTAAGATAAGGAATGATTTGTCGTATTATTTGGAGTTTTCTAACTACTGTTCTCATCTTGAGTGTTATTTGCAAAATATTTCGGTCGATGTAACTTCCGACCTTCTTCAGGTGCATATTGTCGAACTCGGAAATCGTCACGGAATTTCAAACGAAATTCATCATTCAACCAACAGAGTAACGTGCTTTCGCTCCGTCAGCTACGATTGGGTATGTCTCTCGTACGAATTTAGAAACCTTAAAACTATTTTTGTTTCTACATGTAAATATGACTATTTTTATAAGCAGAGCACCCACCCCCAAAAAGAGAAATCAAATTAAACCATACGAGGGAGGGGGAGACGTCTTAAGCTGCGACATTTCATTTTGAGAAAAGCTTACATTCGTATTGATATATACTCAAGAGTCAAAGCAAGGAAAAGAATATGCTGTTGTCACAGCCCTAGTGATGCGTCATACCCGACATTTCCATTTCTCTACGAATTACAGTTTTTCAATGTTCCTCTAACCTTACTTTTAGTGGGCGACATGTCTCACCTTTCAACGGTTTTACACATTTACAACCAGTCTATTCTCTTACAATCAACGGGTAGATTTAACTTCCAGTGATGATCCTGAAATCGATCCAATCACCGAAAGATCTTCTTCTATCCTTCTCCTTCTCACCCTCCTTTTCAATTCTTCTTTTTCTTCTTCTTTTTTTGTCCCCCTTCTTCTTCGTCTTGTTATCTTCCTCTTTCTTCTTGTTCTTCTCGCTCCTTCTTGTCCTCTCCCTTTTTCTTCTTTCTTCTTCTCTGTATCCTTCTTATTTTTCTTTTTATTTTCCTTTTCTTTTTCGTCCCCATCTTCTTCTTATTCTTCTTCTTATTCTTATTCTTCTTGTACTCTTTTTCTTCGTCTTTTCCTTTTCTTCCTCTTTCTCTTCTTCCTCCCCTTCTTTATCTTCTTCTTGTCCTCTCTTTCTTCGTCTTTTCCTTTTCTACTGAACCAATTTGACACTTATGTTATAAACTTGTTACAAGTATGGTTTCACGCCCACAAGGGCAATAAATGGACTCACTTAAAAAAAAAACTAAAAGCAATCAAACTATAAAAAAAAAAAAGGTAAATTAAAAAAAAAAAATTTTAACTATTGGTCACTACTCATCAAGGTCAAGAGCCACACAAGGATAAGGATTACTGATACGGAATAATGATCAGTCGAGAGATGAGGAACACTATGGGAGTACAAACATTGATCAAAAGTATGAACTGCATCTGATTAGTTATGGGGCAAGAATTTGAAGACAATCTAGTTGTAATCACTGGGAAGCAACCCAGCAGTAATGTGCTCCACAGGCAGGAAGTCTATCCAAAGAACCAGAAAGTTCATGGGAATTCCTCCTGATGCTAGGCATATGGAAGGAGAAAAAAAAAACCATCACTTACTTTTAACAGAAAACTGTTACAAGTTCCTATCTTAAATACATTTCTCAACCCACTCAAAGAGGATGTGGCACAAAGTCCATTTATTCAAGCTTTTTTTTTTTTCTTTTAAACTCAGTACTGCAGGAAAAGTGCTGTTTTGATTCGTATGACAGTGCTACGGCATATCAACCTTTTTAGGTTATTTTAATACCAAAATGTATTTGGGAAAACATGGAAGTCCAAATCAGATTGGCATGAGAAGGTGTTAAAAATAGATTTTAGTATCAAAACTGAAAAGAAAAGTTAAGATCCAGTTCTTTAGATTTACAGGCTGTTCAAAAAGTCACTAAAGGGTTTTTAACTTAAATAGATTTTTTATTTTTGATGATATTGTTGTGGTAGGACCTATCTAATTAGCATATGTGAAGTGGCAACCATATAAATATGGTTGGTACCGTAAAGACTGGAGAGACCCAACGAGAGACTCAGTGAGAGACTCA
>NC_136498.1:72761259-72803759 GCF_053919585.1 Euprymna scolopes
ATTCAGATTAGAAAAAATTTTGAGATTAGAATTAGAAAAAATTTTTTATAGTGGGTGGTAATATGATGGGAATAAAAGAGAAGAAAAAAACAGAAAAAAAAAACAATGAAGCTAAAAAAATATATAAAACAATATATTATAAAATAAAATAATAAGAAAAAAGTTTCTTTATTTACAAAAATATAAAAACTTTTTAAAAAATTTTTAATTTTTAATTTAAATTTTTTTTTTTAAAGTTTTCAAAAAGATTTGCAATAAAGTTCTGATAAAAAAAAATTTATCGTGAAATTTTTAAAAAAATTTTATTCGATTTTGGTCGAAAGGGTAAAGAATGTTTTTTTGTTTTTTTCTTTTGATTCAAAGATATTTTTACATAGTTTATTTACTATTTTTATACTTATAGCTTCTTCCCTTGAACTGCTACACTTTGGAATTCCCTCCCAGGCCCTTGCTTCTCTGACTGTACTGACATACACAAGTTCAAATATAATGTGAACAGACATCTCGTTGTCCAACTCCCTACATAGTATTATCCTTGCAGATCTCTGCCCAAATAGTAATCTCTGGCAACTTTGTGGCAGGATGCCTTGTTTAGGGTGAAAAAACAGTAAAAAAAAAATTTTTTTTAATAAAAACATTGAATTATGCAACACAATATTACCGTCTGAATATTTACTAGTACTTATTAATTTATCTCATATTTAGGTCAGTTCTATATTTAAAATCAAATGGACATTATTTTCATAAAAATGTTAATAAACTCATATTTGCTGCATATCACTGGTTTTTCTGTCCAAAAACTAATTCTTTTTTTTTTTTTTTTTTTTGCTATCCAGAAAAATTATTAACTTCATCAAAACATATTTGTTGATTAAATATATTTCTCATTCTATGGATTTTTTTTACAAGTCCTGCTAGTACAGAATATCTTGCCAAACTCTATGCAGGTGAAAATGATGAGGAACTGTTTTCTGATAGACATTGCTTGTCAGTTACCTATTTCAGAATCGGAAGCCATCATCAAGTAGACTGTTTCACTTTTAACAAACTGACATTTCTATGAGCAGTCTAAGCAAGATTAACATTAGTCAAAGATATATTCTGGAAAAAACGGTGGCTTGTAATGAGTCAATATGAATCAAGAGCTGCATGCGTCTGTCTAAACTATATGCGTTCAAGGCTTAGAACATTCACATCAAACATGCAAGCTTTTTTATAGAAATCACTCCAGACAAGGCATGAAGCCACTTGATGTAAGGAGCTAACAAGAACAAAAGATGATTATCACAAAGACAGGAGATGTCTATTGACCTTGAAAAGATCAAGGTTATAAGTTGCAGGGAAACAGTCATCAGGAAGAGTGTTCTACAAGCCTCTTGTTCTTGGAAAAACGAAGCTACTAGAACAGGAAGCTGTATTGCCATGAGGTATAAAAACAACGAATTGATGACGACCACTAGACTAACGAGTCAAACGAGCTGGAACAAAAGAAGCAGGGAATAGATAAGAAATTTAAGAAAGGGTGGAGCCAATTAAATTGTAGATGTGCTTCTGCATCTTATTACGAACCTTCAGATTAGAACAGAGATTCACCATTCCAGATATAACAACAGTGCTCCATACATGGTCTGATAGTAGATATGTAGAAATAGAGAATAGTCTCAGATGTGAAACGATAGAAACATCATATTTCACGAAAAGCAGAAAGAGCAATGGATCTAATATATAAATTTTAAGAAAGATTTTATGAGAAAAAAAGACCAAGGAGTTTCTGTCGATTTTTCCTCTAGAGCAAAGATATCCATGAGAATGTCAGGAAGAAAAGGGACACACCTACGATTGAAGGACAATAGCTGGGTCATAACACGATTAAATGAAACAAGCTATTTCATACCCTAATCTATAACTGCACCCAAGTCAACTTCTAAGTTAACTGCATATTTCAATTTATCCGAGGGAGATGGACGAAGAGCAACACCAGAATTGAGAATGGCATCATCAGCGTCGATGTTAAATTTCTGAATAATATTCTCCATAAAATCATTGATGATACTTTGCGCCACGCATAAAATATATTGTAATTTCATCATTTAATAACCAAAGTTAGTGTTAATATTGTAACTGAATCACTAAATAACCGAGTTTTTTTTTTAAGAAATGGAAAGTCACACATTTTAGAGAAAAAAAATTTTTTTATGAAAATATTTGAAAACCTGAAAATGTTGTGAAATGATGAAATCATTTTTATTTACATATTTTTTTTTTTTTAAGTCCGAATTTTTGCCAATAACCTGGCTTTATCAAGAGGAGGTCAGTCCGACTAAGTGTTTTTTTCTTCTTTTCTTTTTCTTATTCGCAGGATGTCCCTCTTTAAAAAATAAAATGTCAGAAAATCATATAAAATTAAATTAAACTTAGTATAATTTTTATTGTGCTATCAAAAGGATTATATTGAAAAACTAACAGGGAGACCCGATGTTGCTCGGGATTGAATAAGGATCAACATATGTTAGACACTTCCAATACTTTTATTGTCACCGAAATTTGTGAAATCGCCTATTTTTCAATCAAATCGATTGATTGCCTGCGTTAGTTGGGGACCCATCATGGTGCACCGGGACGAAGCTTCATATGCCTCAGAAGAGTTCAAAACAGACTTCGTAGCCTCGTAGGGGAATCCCTTTTCTCTTCCCTGCAACCTCTATCTCACAGAAGAGACGTTGCGAGCCTGTCTCTGCTTTATTGTTATTTTCAAGTTCTCGTCTGAGCTCCTATCTATGCTCCCCCCTCACCAAACTTTCACGAGAAACACTTGTCTAGCTGAAAACACTATCAATAATTTCCCCCACTCTTTATCTGTGCCTAAACCCAATTGTAGATTCCATGAACAAAGTTTCTTTCTTATAACTGCACACCTGTGGAACTCTCTTCCTTTTGCCTGCTTTCCAGCTGACTATAATATGGTCGTTTTCAAGTCCAACGTAAACAAGTTCTTGATGAGCCGTTCCTCCAATTTACCAAATTTCCACTACTAACAATTATTACGACATTGTCCCATTGACCACTATACACTCATTAACCCTTATCCTCGAGTGGTCTCGCGGCCTTGATAAGTGGTGACTCCTTTGTAAAAAAAAAAAAAAAGAACCTACTGTTGATTTTATAAAATTACTTTTTTATATATAATGGCTTGAATTAAAGTTTAAAAAGCAAAAGTCAAGTATCAATTGTGCTCTAAACAAATATTCATTTAGAATGTGCCCCTGTCATAGAAAAGAACTTACTGTTGATTTTATATCCGGAGTTTTTCTGCTTGTGTAGTAATAAAACTTCTCAAATGCACTTGTGATGTTAGACTGTATAAGGTGTAAGTTTAGTCGAAATCTCCTGTTCCTTCTTTCATTAGATGTTTAGACATTCTGATATAAAGCCTATTTAAGAACACTGCCAAGCACTTAAAGTGCATTGGTATGAAATTTCAAAAATATCAGCGCAGCCATTTAGAATTCTATAGGGAATGAACTCACTGACATGCAGACACACACTTACACACACGTATAGACAAAGTGACTTTAATAGTAGAGGTAGAGATATCATTTTTATATGAATTTATATGAATACTAGTGGGGGGGGGGCTTTGCCCGGTCGTAAAGTACATTTAAATATCATATTTGAATTTGGTCAGATTCCGTATATATTATTATAGAGTCGTGATTTCAAAAGTAAAAAAAAAAAAAGTATTTAGGTACCATCAGCTAGAATCCAAACCGGAACTGTAGCATTCAAAGCTGGTGACGTTATCACTGTACCAACATGACACGCATATGAACTGATTAAAAATTAAGAATTAAAAATAAACTGAGATGAATGTGCAAAATGTATAACGATTTTTTCCATACCTATTTTTGACCCCTTAAAATTTCTTTTAACCAGCTAAAGACCCATAAAAGAACGGTCCATAAAAAATCCAATCATTTGAGGCCCCTAGCACTGCTCTGCGACTTTTAATTTCAGAAGAGATAGAGTTTGAAAATATGCAGAGAGACAAGCATATAGCCTTTTGTACAGAGTGGCCCACTTAAAAGTAACCCGATCTCTCTAATTTTTCTCTTATAGACCAACTGACACCACAAGACAAAATACAATTCTTTTTCCAACAAGATGGCGCTACATGCCACATGTATCCCAACTCACTGATACGAGTTCATAACATGTTTACGGGAGAGAGAACAATAAACAAAGTGTTATAGCCCCCACGTTCCCCGGACTTGTCATCATGTGATTTTTATCTTTGGGGGGGGGGCTTTAAAACAAAAGGTTTATTAAAATAATCCTCACAATCTAGACCAACTAAAGAAGAACATTGCCAACGCTACAAGGAGAATCACCAGAGAAGATCTACAGGCAGTATCTGCAAACATTGTTAAACGTTCCCAGAAATGCATAGATGTCAATGGGGAACACTTCCAGCATCTTTTATAACACTACAGGTAATTTAAACAATAAAAGAATGTTCCTCCTCTGTACTACATTTTCTGGGCTACTTTTAAGTGGGCCATCATGTATATTAGATTTATAAGTAACAAAATATTTGTATTATTCGAATTACTGTTTTCATCTTTGATGTTATTCTCACAATGTTTTTGGCCGACGTAACTTTTGGATTTCTCTAAGTGCATTTTGTCTAATTCGTGAGTCTTTCTCTCAAACTCGGGCATCTGTATGGAATTCCGAATGGAACCCATTATTTAATCCACTGGAGTATCCTAAAGTAACTGTAAGTAATATTCTAAATATCCCCTGCACTTAATATTGAATCTTCAACCTTCAGGAGATAGTCACTTAGAACTGGTTAATACTGAGCACTTATATCCGTTACCCCACAGGTCCTCATTTAAAAAATTCCAAAACCAAAAATTGTTACAATATTTTTGATTTATGAGGGTAAGGTCCCTCACAGTTGAGAGATTCTATTTTCAGCGATGCTGCTAGGAACTGACGAAGCAAATTAATTCAGGTTCTGCTACCAACCAATCAGAAACCAGAATTGCTCCATAAAAATTAAACCTGTTCTTTAGCAACTTTGCTTGTGTTTTCCTCGTGTCAACACGGAAAGAATCTTTTGCTCTGTGGCTTCCAACTCAAGAACTGTATACTGAGAACCAGTCACCTCCAGGACTTGTATAAAACACCTAACCGTCGGAAACTGTTCTGAAACTAAACATGGCTTAAAACTCAAGAAAAATATTCTTTAATAATTTTATTAAACAACTTTTTAATTTAGCCACCTACGGCCCTCTTGACAAGGCAAATTGACTCTAACATGACAATCAAGGAATTCTTAGTTTGGCATGCCTAGCTTAGTAGGTGATTGCTATTGTTTCAGGGGGGTTTTGGGGGGGGTCTATTTTTCTGAAGAAATAAGCTTGATGGATTTTTCTCAAAGTCCAAAATTAGAAATACATTTTTCGTGTTTTTTTTGTTTGTTTTGTTTTCTTTAAGAAATGACCTGAAAATTTGTACTGAGGAATTCTTTTCCCGTCCTGACAATATATCACCGCATTCCTGCCGAGTAACAAGATATGTTCTATGAGTATTTAATAAGTGGAAACTCCCTTAGCCGTCTTGCATCATCCTCCGAGTTATTTGTGTCCCCAAAACTTGAAGAACATTTGAAAAGAACGCAATTCAAAGCGATTAATGAGTCAAAAATTGCGGTTTCTACTACATTATCCGGAACAAAAAGAATATACTTCTCTATAGCGACGCTTCGTGGGATGGAAATGTTGTCTTCAGAAGAATATTGAATAGTGATGGGACGATTCCAATATTTTTCCAGATGCCGATACAATTACCGATTCTATATTAAATTCCTGATTCCAGTACAATTATCGAGTCCGATTCCAATTCGTTATAAATCTCTAAATATTAAACTATAGAGTTGTTATTTTTCTCAATTACTGTAAAAACACACGTTAAATGCACAGATATTCTTTTTCAAGCATAAAAACAAACTTGTGGGGGGATAATTTATAGATTTTTAGTTTTACTTGTTGTTTAAAATCAATAAATATTTATTATTTTCACAATTAGTATCAACAGTGGAAGATTGTTTTAAAGGAAATAAAATAAAAAAGACAATTAAAAGAATCGTTTTTGGCACAAATTTTTCCGATTCCGATACCCCAAAAGTTCTAATTTTTCTAATTCCCAATTCCGATTAATTGTCCCAACACTAGTATTGTAGCATATATACGTTGATAAATATTTTGGTTTCATAAAATTTGCACAAATTAGTCGCAGAGATTTTGATTTTAGATAAACATTGTTAAAAATATCAGAGAGCTTTGGTTTAATTATAAAAACAGGCAATTAAAGGAATCGTTTTGACATCAGAAAATAGGTACAAATTTGTCCGATTCTGATACCAATTCTGATACCAATTCAGATACCCCCCAAAATTCTGATTTATCTGATTCCCGATTCTGATTAATCCTCCCAACACTAATACACTCACTCACACACACACACACACACACATACATATATATATATATATATATATATATATATATATATATATATATATATATATATATATATATATATATATAGACATCCACATACAGTACTGTTTCAGTGCGGCTAGAAAGGCAACTGCCTCAATCCAGGATCGAAATCTGACTGCCAAGTCGAGGCTTCTCACCATTGCGCTATACGGCTGCTGCTGCGTGTGTAATGAATTAACGCTGTTTTGACATATATGACAATATATATATATAATGAATGAATGACAAAAGTCTATATTCCAAAGTTCATGACGTTAACCATCTTACAATTTTATTCCTTTAATTCAGTTGACATTCACAATTCTTGACAGTATCTGTTTCGTAGAACAAAATCAATCGCTTAATTATTATATCAATTTCAATTTTCGGTGGTGCTGGACGAGTCATTTTTTTTTTTAACTTTTTAAATCATAACTATATATTGGGTTCAATATAATATAATAATAAATATGAAATCTGCATTAATTAAAATATCATATTTAAGTGTATTTTACAACTGGGCAATGCCGGATGGCCTGCTAGTATATATATATATATATATATATATATATATATATATATATATATATATATATATATGCAAGCGGGACTTATGGATTGATGTTGGCTTTCTGTAGACGTTCAGTGTAAATTGTAAATGGAGACGCTCTGATATTGTTGCAGCTCTTTTGTTAAAACTGCAAAAGTATTTATCTAAGCTAGCAGGGACGCCCAGTGTAGCCCGGTCGTAAAGCACGCTTAAATATGATATTTTAATTCTTGCAGATTTCGTATATATTATTATAGAGTTAATGTTCTATCGATTTTTATATATTACTAGCCTGGGTGCCCGATGTTGCCCGGGTGTTTGGAGGTGTGTGCTGAGCAAAAAAAAAAAAAAAAGTGGTAGTAGGACAGCAGGCTCGAACCCGTGCCACGAAGGAGGAAAAGAATGGGAAAAAAAAACTGATGTCTTTGCTGTTGTGCCCATCGCTAAACCTGAAGTGATGTAGGTTTAAATTAAGGCTAGACAATCAGAAAGAGAGGATGACTTTCGAAAATATCGGTGAAAAAAGCGACTCCTCCCTGTAGAAAAGTGCCCAGTTGAGGGTGAAGAAATAAGTGCTTTTTGCCATTTTTTTCGGTATTTGTCGTCTGAAAGGTCGAACTTCAAAACGATAGTGATCTTGCGAAAATTCGTCGCCTCTGTCGAAAGTTTTAGACAAACATGCAAACATACATACATACATTTATATATTGGTAGCTCAAATTTTCGACCCAAACCGACTAAAAAGCTTGCCCTATCTCTGAATATCCTTTATGTAAAATTTCAAATGTTTAGACCAGAAATTGTCTGAGTAATTTGGTAGAGACCGCAGAGGTCAAATTTTTTTAAAACTTTGAACCTTATTATAATCTCTTAACATTTATTGTTTTGGGCTCAAATCAAGTTATTAAGTTAGATCCATGTCCAAGAAACCTATATCTAAAATTTCAAGTGCGTAGACCCAAAATTGTCGGAGGAGTTTGGTAGAGTTCTCAAAGGTCAAATCGTTGAACTTTGACCCCTTAATCGCCAAATTTCTGGCAAAAAAAAAAAACGAGTTATTGCGTAGGGAAATGTACACAGACACACAGATACACAGATGCACAGGCACGTTCACTTATATATATATATATATATATATATATATATATATATATATATATATATATATATATATATATATATAACTTGAGTTCCTTCAGCTATAATCGAAACCGAAACTAAAACCAAAACTTATGAGGAATTCTTGATAAAACTATTTATAAAACGAGCAGATTATTGGAGTGCCAGTGTCAGCTATAATCGAAACCGAAACCAAAACTTATGAAGAATTCTTGGCAAAATTATTCATTACAAGAAATGGTGGTCCATAACAATTAAACTACTTGGACATAAATATGACACAGAAAATAAATAAACAACACAGACGCTATTGTATTAATATATAGATTCTCGGTAAAATTATTTATAAAAAAATAAATGGCTTGAGCGCCATCAGCTATAATCGAAACCGAAACCAAAACTTATGAAGAATTCTTGGTAAACTTATTTATTACAAGAAATGGAAGTCCATAACTATTAAATGACTCGGATGTAAGCGTGACACAGAAATAAATAACACACACGCTATCGTATTAATATATGGATATTCATTCCCGGGAGAGTCGTTTTGACCTGAGTTGAGCTTCCTCAGGAAGAAAGTATTTAATCCTCCTAACCCTACCCGACCGAAGATACGAGTGTCGCATTTAAGCACCCACTGAAATTGATATGTATGAATTCTAACGCTCGCGCTGAAGTAGTCTTGTTCATTTGTCAGAGGAATTTGAAGGCCAGAAATGGTTTTGCTTCACAGCGAGAGTGTGAGGGAGGGGATGAGGGTGAGCAAAGATCTTCCCACTCTTCGCGACAGACCAGTTCTTATGCATAACGTCCAGTACCCAATGTTGGCATGTGCACCCTAGAATATTTCTTGCCAAAATATTTACCGGATGTTCTTGTATAGAAAACAAGTAGAAGGATACACATTCTGAAATGAGTAAAATTAATTTCCCAAACAGGAGAGTTCTACGCAACATTTATGTCCCTTTATAAAGGGTAAAATCAAGGTACAATGATAATCTTATGTCTAAAAATCCTTATTCCAGTTTTGATTTTTAAAAATCTGCAGATTCCAGAATATTATATCTAGAATCATTCCAATTTTGATAAAATTATAGGATTTTGTATTTTAGAAAATGTCTCAAATTTAATTGAAGCTTAAAGGAGTTTTAAGAACAAATCAAATTTCAGGGAATCTTGCTTAATTGGTGCCTAATGAATATTGATCAAATTTAATGCAAATCTGAAATATTAGAATTTTCGTATGGGATACACTCCTAAGAACTCTTTAAAATAATACAAAAAAATTGAAATTCGGAGAATATTTATTGATTGTTAAAACTTCACAAAAATCAGAGATATCCAAATTTTCACAAAGGGCTTACACCCTCCTCTATGATCCCTTTCCATAAAACTAAATATAATATACATTACCCAGCCTTATGCGTACCAGCTGTCTTCTAAAATTCATAATGATCGGTTAATTAGTTTAATGATGAGTTCTGTACATACAACCATATATGTTCATATAACCATGCCTAACTTTATATATATATTGAAAGAGATATCTGGAGAGGTGTTGCTTGGAGCAGTGTTTGATGCCGAGATAGACTTCAAAGTCAGCCCTATAATCTAGCCGCGAATGATTTTACTCATAGAGCAGATGCTGCTAATCTCTCTCTACTCTGTCACTATTCCACTGAGCTCCAATCTTTGGTTCCTCATTTTTGTTTATCATGACGAAAAAAGCCTTAACTTTCATTCTTTGGATCAGGCAGAACTTCCACGAACAGAGCTTCTTTGCAAGGGATTGTGGAAAACGTTGCTACGATACTGCTTCCTTACAGATTACGACATGGTTGTCTTCAAATCCAATAGTAACAGATTGCTGTTGTGAACCATTCCTACTAGTAATTTCAATCTTTCTTAATCCTTTCATAAGTTTTTTTTTTCATATTTCAATCGACAATCGTCCCATTTCATTAAATCTTAATTTCGAGTGACTTTTGCTCTAGATAAAAGATGATCTTTTTAGCAACAAACAAAAAACAAACAAAAAAAAACGCTTCTAGAAATGTTTACTCAGCTTATAAAACCCCTTCTTTCAAATAGCAACATAATATATGCATCTTATTAGTAAAAATAAATAACTGTGATATCAAAGACAAATGTCGTCACTAGTCTTGGGACGATTATTCAGAATCAGAAAAATCGGAAATTTTTTAGAGTATCACAAGCAATATTGGAATCAGAGAACCACATCAACAATTAATTTCTACTATGATATAAAAGGAACTTTGTGTGTGTTGGGGGGGGGTCTGTCTGTCTGTGTGTGTGTGATTGCTATGGACTCAAAAAAGGCTGGGCTGATTTTTATGAAATTTCACACAATGGTATTTGATGTGTCGGGAAGTGTTCTTAGATAGGTTTTGTAGCGGAATGTCTCCGATAAGTATTGATAATCAATAATCAAAATAATCCAGTGAAAGAAGTAACACGCGATTTGGATCAAAGTTAATACCTTGCACAGCCTAAAATCACAAGTGCATTTGAGAAGTTTTATTACCACACAAGTTGAAAGGCTCGACATATAAAATCAACAGTACATAAAAGGCTATATGTCTGTCTGTCTCCATATTTTCAAACTCTATCTCCTCCGAAACTAAAAATTGCAGAGTGGCGCTAGGGACCTCAAATGATTGGATTTTTATCAATTGTTTTATTTTTAATGGGTCTTTAGCCGGTTAAAATAAATTTTAATGGGTCAAAAATGGGTAAAAATTGAAAAAAATCGTTCTACATTTTGTACATTCATCTTTATTTTTAATTTTTAATTTTTAAGCAGTTCATATGCATGTCACGTTCGCACAGTGTAAACACCCTAGCTTTGAATGCTACAGTTTCGATTATAGCTGATGGCACCCAAATGCTGTTTTATTTTTTGTTTTTTTTTATATCATACTTTTGAAATCACAACTCTATAATAATATATATGAAATCTGGACAAGTTATAATATCATATTTAAGCAAATTTTACGCCCGGGCAAAGCCCCCCCCCCCCAACCCCACCTGCTAGTAATTTTATAAAATGAACAGTAGGTTCTCTACAGTGCAATGTAGACTACAATGTATTGTGAACTAAGTCACTGCAAGAGGCATGTGAGCTTCTTCCCTGTGCACCGCTATGGGTTCCTAACTAGAGCAGGTAATCAATCCATTTGATTGAGAAATGGGGGAATTCACCGATTTCAATGACAATGAAAACATAGAAGTGTGAAACATTTGTTGATCATCATTCAGTCCCGGGCAACGTCGGGTCCCCCTGCTAGTATGTTCATATTTGTCAATTTATTCATAAACTTTATGTTGCAGTAAAGGAAAAAAAATGAAGAATATGTATCCCTACTGTTATATAAAAGTCACTTTGTGTGTGTGTATGTGTGTGTCTGTATGTGTGTGTGTATGTATGTGTGTGTATGTGTGCGCATGTGTATGTATGTATATGTGTATGTGTGTGTATGTGTGTGTATGAGTGTATGTGTGTATGAGTGTATGTGTATGTATGTGTGTATGCGTGTGTGTGTGTGTGTGTGTGTGTGTGTGTGTGTGTGTGTGTGTGTGTGTTCTTTGCCTATGGACTCCAAAACAGCCAGACTGATTTTTTTTTTTTTTAATTTTACACAAATGCACTTGCTGTGTCTGGGAATGTTCTTACATAGTTTTTGTATCGGAATGCCTCTGATAAGTATCGAAACTCGATATTCGAAAAAAATCCAATTAAAGAAAGAAGGCCGATTTCCACCCCAGTGAACGCTTTTATACAGTTTAACATCACAAATGCATTTGAGAAGTTTTATCGCCACACAAGCAGAAAGGCCCGGTAAATAAAATCAACAGTAGGTTCTTTGAGAAGACAGAGACACATTCGAAATGAATACTTCGGTTTAGAATATAATTAAACCATGATATGGTACTTGACTTTTGCATTTTTAGTTTTAATTCAAGCAATGGCTTGAATTAAAGTTTGAAATACAAAAATAATTTTATAAAAGCAAGAGTTGTTCTTTGATAAGATAGGGGCGCGTTCAAAATGTAAGTTTCTGTTTGGAGCACAATTGAAAAATGATACTTGACTTTTGCATGTTCAACTTTAATTTAAGTCATTATATAAAACTAAAATGATAAAATCAACGTTATGTTCTCTACAGTGCAATGTAGACTACAATGAATTGTGGACTAGGTCCCTGAAGCTTCCTGTCGTTACACCGCAATGCGTTCTTTAACTATTACAGGAAATAAATTTAATTGAAAAATGTCGCTTTCACCGATTTCAATGACAATAAAAAGTATGGTAGAATGAAACAGTTGCTGATTCTCATTCAATCCCGAGCAACGCCGCGTCTCCCTGCTAGTATATATATAGAGAGAGGGGCTTGCAGTTTGCTTGTTTGTAAATAAACTAGCAGCTCGAGCACTGTAAAAGTAATGGGCGAATGTTTATTTCATGGACATTTGACGAGGTCGTTTACAAGCACCGATCTATGGTTCAGTGGTTAGAACTGTAGATTATCAACGTGATGGTTGTAGGTTCAATCCACGGCTAGGGAAAGGTACTAGTCTAGCCGCACTGATGAGTTTTGATACAACGAAACAGCACTGTATATATACATATGTATGTGGATGATCGCCATATATATTTTATAAATTACTATATATATATATATATATATGGCGATTAAGCTACACTGAATATTCCGTGTTTCATCCACTCTAGGATTCTTCAGGCTTATGCATGAATTTTGTGGTTGTCTGTCGTTTTTATATATGCACCTTTTATTGAGATTTTAGTTAGCCAATCAGCTTTTTAGTATCCATATATATATATATATATATATATATATATATATATATATATATATATATATATATATACATTGTTACAAACGACCACCCGGTTCTAATATATTTTTCCTTTATCTTTTTAGCGATAGGATAAATGTCTAATTGTATGGTCAAACTGAGCGAGAGTCCACTAATTCATTCTTCTATTAAAGTCAGTCTGAAGGGGCGAGAACGTGCAACCACATCTGTGTCCTATTTACTTGGCTCCTCACGAGGGCAGTGTTGGACAAAAGATCAAGCTTTGATGTGGGGAGATCCAGCTCCCTAGAAAGGGGTGCTCTGGATATAGGTATATATATATATACCTATGGGACTATATATATACATCCGTGCTCTTATATATATGTATATGTACCAATTGTCTATATGCCTATATGCATCTAATTTACTTTTTCCTCAAAATATTTCTGAAAGAACTTTTCGCATGAATGGTTTCTTTATTTATATTTACATTCGTAGAAAACTGATTTTGTTGACCACGATTTTCTAAGTAAGCATTACTTTCACGTAGATGTGTTACTTTTTTTGGATTTGGAACATTAAAAATACTTTTAGCGAATTTCAACGAGACAGAGAAAGAAAGAGTGTAAACAGTTATAACCATTTTCTTTTTAGCGTTCGTCAGAATCATTTCGCGATTCAGTTGCCACAAAGTTTCTCTGGACAGAAGCAGGAAAAGATGAACATGCACACTGTGACTTAAAAGCCCACAGTGTCGCTATACAAGTATGTCTCACTATATGAGTCATAGCATGCTTATTTTAGCCAACCGAACAAGGAATCAATGACAACTCAATAAGGAATTTAGTTCTCTTCCACTGAAAGAACTGTGACTCCAGGGTCAGAAAGTGGGATTGCGAAATCAGTGCCACTGAGGAGGGACACTCTTACCCGCAAAAAGTACCTGGGCAACCCAGTCTACATTCCTCAGTAAAGGCACCTCAGGTGATTAGCAATAAACTAATCCCTTATCAAAGAGAGAAGGCTATTGCTTTTTACTCATAAAATCACAGTGTAGTATCTGTTCTGACGCTACATTTCGCTTTTTCTGTCCTCGGTCAGTGGATGAGAAATCCTTCATGACCTAGGCAATTTTTATTTTTGTTCTTATCCAGAGTGCCCCATTTTGGGGAGTTGGATTTCTCCCATATTAAAAACCGACCTTGTGTCTAACTCTGACCTCGTGGGGAGGCAAGTAAATAGGAACATTGGCTTATAATTTCATTTTTTAACACTCCTGTGATGTCACAATGCATCATAACGTCATCCATTTTAAATTGATAATAATGATCCATTTACATTTGCTCCTTTCTCACTATCTCTCTTTCTCTCTTAGACTCTCTCTTTCTCTCTCGCTCTCTCTCTCGCTCTCTCTTTCTCTCTTATGCTCTCTTGTGCTCTCTTTTTTCTCTCTCTCACTCTCCCTCTCTCTCTTGTGCTCTCTCTCTCTCTCTCTCTTTCTTACTATTGTTCTCTTTTCCCCCTTTCTCACTCTTTTATTTCTCTAGCTTTTTTATTTATTGATACGTCATTCACCGCCTGTGACTACTTCTCTTATCCTTCGCCTTTTGTCATTCATTCACCTCTTTCCACTACTTCTCTAAGGATTTGCTATTCACAATTACGTCATTCGTCCTTCCTCCCATAATTTAAAACATTCATATACATACAGATGACAAGGGTGCACGGTGACAAGCAAGCAAGCGAGATCAGTTGTGTTTTATCAGCAATATAAAATGTTTATTTCCCTCCCAACGACAGGAAGATGTGACACAACGTCGGGAAAGTGGGATTTAAAAAGTCAACGGCACTCTGACCGGCAAGAAATACCTAGGCAGCCCTCGGCATTCCCCGGTAAAGGTCCTTTTGGCGATTAGCAATAAGCTAACCTCTTTTCAAAGGGTGAAAAGGCAAAGCTTGGGAGGGTGGACCTCCTAGAACTACACCAGACCACACCTCAGCCAACAGAGAATAAGCCACCTCAACAATGGCCTCAACTCAATATTTGCTTCCTTCCTACTGCAGAAAGATGTGACACAAGGCCAGAAAGTGGAAGAGAGTCAAGCCAGCGCTCCTAAAGCAGAAGTATTCTGGTTTATTAAAAATTGCCTGAGCTTCCCCATCAGCATTTCCACGACCAGGCAGCAAGCAATAGACTTACTCCACCCAAAAGATGGGAGGAAAAGCCTAGGAAAGTGAACCTCCTAGAACTTCACAGAGCCAAAGCCAGCCTAAGTTAATACGATTGAATCATTTCAATGTGTTGGCTTTGAACCCCTTTGGAAAAGTCCCCATACCAATAGCCGTTTCTACAGAGGTCACTATTTTCTCTTTCGTCTGCCGTCCACCACTACTGAGCATTAATGTGCTCACCATTGAATGGAGATCAAGTGGTTGTGTTCAAAGGAGAACGTTTGTTATTCTATTGAATTAGTGAATGTGTCGATCACAACAGAATGTTTTCACACATCTTCAAGGCAGTTTCGGAGCAATGAATCAACGTGTCAATCAAATCGATCATGTTTTAGTTCTTTGAATTGACACAGGCATATTTACACTGTTGACAGGAAAAAAGAGAAATCGTAAACAATCTGTATATTTTGTGTTCATTTCTCTCTTTCTCTCCTTTCCTCTCTCTCTCTCTCTCTCTCTCTCTCTCTCTCTCTCTCTCTCTCTCTGTATATATATATATATATATATATATATATATATATATATATAATATATATATATATAAGGTAAAGTACAGTCTATGTTTATATTTATGGATTTGAAGCAAAACAGTATAACTGTGGACGAGAGCCAGAGACAGAGACTGGGGGGGGGGAGAAGGGTGATGACTTACACTTAACATAATGCAATATTCTTCCATGAAAAGAATCAAGTACTCTCGGTAACCAGTAACATACATTTGTAAACAAATGAAAAAATTCATTTACGTAATTTCGTCCACTTTGTCTTTTTCATTGTTGTTTTGTTGTGTCGGAATAAAAAAAAAAAATGTTTCATAAATATCACTGGTACTTTCGATTCTTCATTGAACCATCTTTCGGTGACAAAAAACAAATGAACACAACACTGGAGTAAATAATAATAATAATTATTATTATTATTATTATTATTATTATTATTATTATTATTATTATTATTATTATTATTTGTACTCACTAGGACATGCCATCATCAAAGATAACAACCGGTGATGTTCTCTAGAGTCTGGGTAACAAGTCTCCCCGTATTTTCAGTATTCTCCACCTCTTTTGATAATCATTAGAATGGTTTTATATTATCGCAACAGCCGCTTACAATTGATTTCTTGCTGGAAACAACCATTGGTCTTCACTGGAATTTGAGTGGTAATAAGCCTCCCCCAAGGTCCCAGTACTCTTCGCACTTATCCAGTGGAGGTTTTAGTCCTTCCATCCTCCTTGGCCCTTCACAACCATTTTGAGTTTTATCAGCCAAGGCTGATCCTTCTTTTTGAAGGGATGGCAGTTTATAAGTTTCGGTTTCCTTGGATTCATGTGGGGCTCCTTTCATCATTTGCAGTTTCGTGTGGCTGATTAGTGTTTGTAGTTTAGGTGGGTTGGTTTCAACATTTGAGGGTTTTTCTTAAGATTTCAGCTGTTTTAAGCATTACAATTTTTTCTTCTTCTTCTTCTTCTTCTTATTATTATTATTATTATTATTATTATTATTTACACACTAGGAGTAGTCACACAGGCCATCATCAAAGATTTCTCTTTGAGAACGACTTTTAGCCTTCTCTGGAGACTGAGTGACAACAAGTCTCCCCAGACTTCGTATATAGTATTATAGTTGTGATTTCAAAAGTATAAAAAAAAAAAACTATTGGGGTGCCATCAGCTAGAATCGAAACCGAAAGCAAAACTGTAACAATTCAAAGATGGCGACGTTACCACTGTACCAACGTGACACGCATATAGAAATTAAAAATAAACTAAGATGAATGTACAAAATGTATAACGATTTTTTTTCAATTTTGAACCATTTTTGTCCCCTTAAAACTATTTTAACTGGATAAAGACCCGTAAAAGAAACGGTCTAAAAAATCCAATCATTTAAGGCCCTGTGACTTTTATTTTCAGAAGAGATAGAGTTTGGAAATATGGAGACAGACAAACAGACAGACAGATATATAGCCTTTTATATAATAGATTTCAGAACACAATTGCTAAGTGTAAAATGTCATAATATAAAGTATGTTTACTTAATTTAGTTTACGAAAACAGAGTAAATAGGATGTTGAAAGTCTTATTTTTACGATAAGTATTAGATATCGATTAATATAGTTTTTAAAAAGGTTTTTAGGGAATTATAATATGGCATAACATTTCATTTGATAATTTTAATATTTCAGATTTGCATTAAATTTAATCCACAGTTATTAGACAACAACTAAGCAAGATTCCCTGAATTTCAAAGACCTCTAAAACTTAAGCCTTAAGTTTTAGGTATTTTCTACAATAAAAATCCTGTCATGTATTTCAATCAAAGTTGGAATAAGGATTCTACACAAAAGGTCCAGACATCATTGAGGGGACATAAATGTGATGGAAAAACTGCTTTGCTAGGGGAATTCATTTTTCACTTTCCTTGAACGGGTATTTTTCTAGTATTTTTACAATTAAGAGGTAACAAAAATCTAATTTTTTTTAATGCGATTTAAAAAAGTCAAAAGCGAAAGAAAAGTATGAAAGTTAGAAAATTCCCAGACAATGCCGGGTGTATAACATTTTTGGACACTGCATAGGTTGTATATTTTTTATGTGAAGTAATGACTAAGACAGAACTTATTACCAAGTATAATCGGCTTCATCTTGCGCTGGTTTTGTGAAACTGACAAAATGCTTACTTGTTTGTTGCTTATTTATTTAGACAAACACGTCTCACGTCTTGTGCAAAATCAAGTTAAAAAGTCATAACATATCAGTCGTCGTCATTGGCATGTCTCATATCTGACCGACGCACCTGTCTTTCTATTCTGTGTAATTAAATCTTATTTGTTATTATTTTAAGCTAGTGATACCTACCCGGCGTCGCCCGATTTTGTATGTGGCATGGCCTCTGGCTTTGATAGAAGCCATTTTGGACAACAATAGCGTCTTTATGTATAGCCACACCAACATCTATGATATAAATCTCACCTGTCTGTTTAAATGTATGTATGTATATATGTATGTTTGTATGCCTCGCAAAAACTTTCGACAGAGGCGACGGATCCTAATAAGATTGGTATCATTTTGAAGATCGGCGTCTCGGACGACAAATATCGAAAGTTTGGCCAAAAATATTAATTCTTTCACCTTAAACTCGGATGTTTTGTACAAGGAGGGGTCGATATTTTTCGCCGACATTTTCGTAAGTCATCGTCACCGTCGGATTGACTTCGATTAATTTCAATGCTCTTGACTTCCGGGCGTGTCATGGAGACATCGGCTAAGACGTCAGATTTTCTTTTACTTGTTTTCCGCCTTCGTGGCACGGGTTTGAGCCTGCCTGCCTACTACCACTTTTATTTTTTTTCGACACCTCCAAACACCTAGGCTAGTTTAATATAAATTGGGGTATAAAAGTTGTTTTAGCAAAGGAAGAAGATGAAGGCATAATAAATAGGTATGTGCATGTAAAAATAGAATAGGAATGAATGAAACATTAAGAGAAGGGTCACCAGGTAGCAAGTGCTACCTAAAACACACAAGAAAAAAATTACAAGAGATGAAACTATAAAAATTCTTTTCAATAATGAAAATCTTCATTAGTACAAACATGTGTTTGATTTAAAAAAAAGTTAATTGAATAGTCACAAAGCTTATAAATGTGTAGGCTAATATGTTCATAGTGTGACTATGCATGTGTAAGTAATATATTTATGTAAGTGTTTGGCAGCGTGGCATTGTGTGTGTGTTGGTTAACCTTGTTCTTCTTAGTGTGTGTATAGTTTTAAGTAGTAGTTCGTTTCTGTTTGCCTAATTCGTTAGTGTGTAAGCACGAGATGAAAGATGTTGATATGTGAGTTATTGAGCCTATCTCTTTTGTGGCTTATCTCCCTCACCAGGGTGGTGGAGGCTGAAGAGCGTACACACTTGTATCTTTTAAATGCAGCTGGTGAAGTCTGTCTAAAACTGACTTTGTTGATCTGTTCTTATAAGAATTTCTAAGCTTTACTGGCTTACTACTTTCACATGTATGTGTTACATTTTGAGGTTTGGAAAGATTTCTCTTGGTTGAAAATTCTTTGAGTTAACATCTTCATGCTAAAATTTGTTGGCTGTAGAAAGTGACGAAGAGAGGGTAATGAACTGGAGAAAGAAAGTGGGTGACTAATTTGAACCATCTGTGTTTTGGCATTCATCGAAGTTTACTTCTAATTTGTTTTGCTTTTTATTAAGCTATGCCACTTTTTTTATTGTTATTTTTTGTTTTAATCAAAGGGAAGATTAAAAAAAAAAAAAGAAAAAGAAAAGATACTTAATTCTACGTTTCTGAAGTTTTTGAGATGAGGATTTGTTATTCGTATTATTATTATTCATCGGACTACTGTTCTCACCTCGAGTGTCATTGTCACCAAGACACTCAAGATGAGAACAATAGTCTGAAGAATACAAATAATATGAAACTTAATTCTGTATGAACGTATACATAGTTAACTCCCTTGGCATTTTTTTAAATGGCTTTCATTTGAAAATAATTCTGGCAAAGTATTTTCTTGTAGTAATTACATCACATTACATTTTATTCTTCTTAACAGGATGTGGCAACGATCAACAAGAAAACCTGACGAACCTGAATCAGATATCGATTTAGCAGGAAGAAAACTATTGATGACAAAGAAACGACAAAGAGACTTATATTACTTGTCCGATCTGGAACACATAGTACAATGGGAAAAAAATGTGGCTTGTTATGCTTAACACCTTTCAAACCAAGCTTCTCTCCTTTCACCACCAATGCTCGGATCCTGGTTTTGTCTCAGTTGAAATCGACTGCTCTCTCTTTTTTTTTTTTAGCAAGACCTTTGCCTTGATAATCTCTTAGAACTGATTTTCACACTCTGCACCTGAAATCGAAGTCTTACATCGAGTATGTCGCAAAGTTCACATGGAAAATCATGGGATCATTGTAAACCGTCCTGGGCTCCCAAAATCAACAGAGATTAGACCATTCCTGTAATGATCCAGTCCCTGTTGATTTTGCAGTGGAGTTCTGTGCAGTTCTAGGAGGTCCGCAGTCCCAGATTATTCCTTCTCTCTTTGAGTAGGGCTTAGTTTATTGCACCCTCACTGGGGAATGCCGACGGGGCTGCCCAGGCACTTTTTGCAGGTCAAAGTGCCACTTCTCAATCCCACTTTCCGACCCTGGTGTCATAGTTCTTGCAGTGAAAGAGAACTAAATAACTAGAATGTGCCTGACTCCTGATGCAGCATTGCATTAAATTAGGAAGACTATGTAAAAAAAAAAAAAAAAAAAAAAAAAAAAAAAAGCTACATCTGCGGTGTTGCGATTCAGAGCACTCTTTATTGCCTTGAAAGAGTACAAAACCAACTTCGTAAATTAGGAAGAGGTTTAAATCTCTTATCATCCCTTCAATCATTTACTCACTAAAAACACATTGACTTTCTTTATTCTATCGTTATTTTCATAGTAAGTGCTCAATGGAGTTACAATCTTTGATCCACCATTCCCTGTAAAACACTCACAGCAAGTACTCGTCACTGGAAAAAAAACTTTTCATTCTTTCTCTGTGTACCCATCAGGCATGATCACGTTGACACACAGCTTCTCGTTAGATCACCAAAGTTAAGCAACAGTGAGCATAGTCAGTATCAGATGGTTGACCAATTTGGTAATACCATGCGCTGTATGTAGGGAGACGTTGACATCTCCTTGCACGAGTTGTAAAAAACCTAATCTCATCATCTCCCCTAATGGGGATATATATGCAACTGGGAACCGCTTGTGACTTTCACACTCCCATGAAATTTCCTCCTTTGGAGGAAGCCAGTTAAACCCGCTTAGCGTTAGTGCTGCAGTTTCATTTCATTTCATACTCATGTACCGAAAATCAAACTGAACTTCCATGTGTAGAGCTTTCCCAAGGACCTTTCATTTTGTAGAATACAATACCACAGAACTGCTTCCCTGCTTACTGTACTCAAGTCCATCAACATCATCATCATCATCATCATCATCATCATCATCGATTAGCACCCATTTTACATTCTGGCATGTGTTGGACGGCTTCTATAAATTAACTTTCACTCTAACATATCTCTGGCTAAATCTTTATTTATTCCACCCTCTCTACCTCTCATGTTTTCCTTGCCCTTGCTCTGTGAACTGCCCTTGCTACTTCAATTTTCTACATCTACTAACCTAAGAACTTCTTTTAATGTGGTCAGACTACCGAGGTCTCCTGTGCTGTACACATCTCTCTACATTGCAATAAATATTTGTCAAGTCATTATCTTGGGTACGATGGTTCATAAGATTGTGAATTGTTATAGGCCGATCTCTAAGACAGTCAGACATAAGGATGTGTCTTTAATGTGGATAAAGTCCAGCTCTCTTTCACAAAGGGGAACTCTGAATCGAGACAAACATAAAAATTGCCTCAGTCTAGAAGGATTTCTTCTTCACTGACCGTACACAAAATGTTTAAAAAAAAAAAAAAAATGAAACAGCAACATATGTATAAAAAACGTATTCAGACTGTGCCACTATTCATTTTTTTTTTTATAAGGGAGTCACACTTATTTAGGCCTGAAGGCCACTCGAGGATAAGGGTTAAGGAGTGTAAGGTGATAAGTGAGGCACTAGCATAATGATCGGTAGTAGGTGACATTGGATAGAATTTGATGACTTAAGTGGACGGATCAACAAGAACTTGTTTACATTGGACTCGAAGGCAACCATGCTCTAGTCAGCTGGAAAGCAAGCCTACAGTTGTGGAATTGTAAAGTTCTTCTATGGGCAATGGAAGTAGACACCCAAGAAGGCCTACAACATTAATCCCTGTATATTAAGGTTGCTTCTTTATTGACTTGGATTTACTGTCAGCTGTGGCGAAACTATTGATCGTGTAATTGGCTTAGTTATACCGATTTCTGATTTTCAAATTAGTTTTTAGTTATACAGATTATCAGTCATATGATCTCAACATCTGTTAGGAGAAATCAAATTTTTGCATAGTCACTAATACCAATACTAGTACTAATATTAATAATAACAATAAATGTAGGCTCTGTGGACAAAGAGACGAAATGATAACTCACATGATAAGTGAATGCAGTAAACTAGTCCAAAAGAATAAATAAAAAAACAAAAAAACAGGAACAATTGCATGGGGAAAGCAACAAGTACATTTTGAACGTACAAACAAACGGTACTAACTGTAAATCAAAGACAGTATTGAAAAACGGAAATCACAAAATCTTTTGAGACGTGGAGGTACAAACAGATAAACTCATTCAAGCAAGGAGATGGGCTCTTATAATAGTCAATAAGAAGGAAACAAACTGCCAAATTGTGGATTTTCGTATCCCAGCACATCACAGGGTGAACAGCAAGGAAACAGAAAAATGCAGCAAATATATGGAACTGGCCAGAGAACTAAAAGGGATGGGGAACATGAAGAAAGGCACTATAATGCCAATAATTATAGGAACACATATTTAACTGCACATTGTATAATTGCGCATTTTCATCTGTACATTTTCTTCAACTGCACATTTTGGCCCTGTCGGTGGGGCATTAAAATACGCCGACTGCCCCCCTGCAGAGGGTAAAAGTCCCACAATGGGGGTCCTGGATATGACCTTAAACTATATCCAGTGGTGAGGCTCCAGCTTGTGGGCTTTGGGGAGGTTGGAGCCACCCTTTAATTACCATTGCTCCCAGGTCAACTCTGACCCGGAGTGGTAGTACCTGTTAGGGTCCCAACCATGGGTTAAATAGAAACTGACGTGAAAACAACAAATATATTCTATTAAAAAAAATTTTGTTCAAAATCTTTTAATCCGGCATTAAATAACCTGAAAAGGGTTGATATGCCGTAAAACAAAAACAATCAACCAACAACCAATCAACTGCACATTTTAAACTGCATATTTTCCAGCTTCCCATTTTTGCTATACATTATCAACTGCACATTTAACTGCATATTTTTCAGTTGCACATTTTAACTGCACACCAGCTGTATATATCCAGTCTTGCCCGATCAAAACATATTGCCGGGTGAAGGGATTAGTCACATACTATTCAAGATGCATCGAATATCCTAACTTGTTACCGGAAGTGATCACATGTTAGATTTAGGGAAGCATAAAACACATCCATCTTGGTTTATGAAAATCAAACGCGAAGTAACTTTCATAGCTTAAATGAGAAATAAGTCTCATAGCTTAAATAAATAAACTTACTTCCGGTTTTAAACGCAATTGTTATCAGCTATTAATAATTGAAAAACAAAAATTAAATATAAATGAAATTAAAAATAGATTAACTTTAAATAATATTTCTAAATAGAACAATTAAAACGATTCTATTGCAGCAAAGAATTAATAAAATCGAGCTAATTATTGAAACAGTTTTTCTTTAATGTAATATGCAAATGAGGGTAGTCATTGAATATAGATTTATTTGGGATACATAGTATATATAAATAATGGAATAACAGCGTTTATAACTCGTTTTCAGTATGAGGGATTCTCAATCCCATTTTGGGGGATTGCTTGGCCTTTTGGCCAAGATCAAAGTTCAAAAATGTAGTATCTGTTCCGGCAGATACTGCAAGCTATGACTAGCTATGACTAGCAAAGACCAGATGTGGGGGCAACCCCACATGCCTGACCATTAACCAGCTCCCATTTCCCACCTCTCGGGAGCTGGTCCCCTTTTTCCCTTCCCCCTCCCTTCACTCCTCACATTAAAAATCGGCCTTGTGCCTAATTTGCTCGGTGGGGGAGCAAATAAATACCATCTGTTCCGGCAGATACTGCAAGCAAAGACCATTTGTGGGGGTAACCCCACATATCAGACCTTGGTCAATGTAGGGGAAACCCTTCATACCAATTGTCACTATCCAGCTCCCCTACTCCCCGGGGAGTTGGTCCCCATTTCCCCTTCACTCCTCACATTAAAAATCGGTCTTGTGCCTAATTTGCTCGGTGGGGGAGCAAATAAATACCATCTGTTCCGGCAGATACTGCAAGCAAAGACCATATGTGGGGGGTAACTCCACATATCAGACCTTGGTCAATGTGCGGGCAACCCTTCATACCAGTTGTCACTATCCAGCTCTCATTTCCCACCCATCGGGAGCTGGTCCCCTTTTCCCTCCCCCCTCCCTCTCTCTCCACATTAAAAAAACGGCCTTGTGCCTAATTTGCTCAGTGGGGAAGCAAATAAATACATACTGCAATCAAAGACCATATGTGGGGGCAACCCCACATATAAGACCTTGGTCAATGTAGGGGAAACCCTTCATACCAATTGTCACCATCCAGTTTCCCTACTCCCCGGGGAGTTGATCCCCATTTCCCCTTCACTCCTCACATTAAAAATCGGCCTTGTGCCCAATTTACTCGGTGGGGGAGCAAATAAATACCAACCCCACACATAAGACCATTGCTCTCATAGCAATCAGTTATTGATCAATGTAGGGGAAACCCTTCATACCAATTGTCACCATCCAGCTCCCCTACTCCCCGAGGAGCTGGTCCCCATTTCCCCAATCTCTCCACATTAAAAAACGATCTTGTGCCTAATTTGCTCAGTGGGGAAGCAAATAAATACAAACTCGTTTTCAGTATGAGAATTAATTGTGGAACAGTGTACCTTTTGTACATATTTATTAAATTGTGGACAAACAAACAGGCAGACAAAAATACGATTTTATAATAATGCAAGATTCATGCAAGCAAGGACTCCTAGGCAGTCCACAGAGTTTTATACTGATTATGATAAGATTAAATGCGACATCGTGATATTTGACAAGAAGGAGAAAGAAGCAACCTTAGTAGAAGGTAGTGTCCTCAATGATGCTGGGTTAAACAGAGCTGAAAGGGAAAAGATAACGAAGTACTAAAATCTTACGTACGACATGAAAATAAACTGGAATCTTAGGATGATCTCCATCATTCTAGTAATTATAAGAGCAACTGGACTCAATGAAAAAGAACCTACCTGGCAAATATACCCGGTGAACCAAGTGCAAGAGAGATACAAACAATTGCACTTAAAGGGGAGGGGGTTAGAATCTTAAAAAATGATCTCTCTGTTGGAATGCATGAGGTAGCAGGTGAATGTCTGGCATTCGCTAACATGTTCCATCCCCAGAAAAGATTTTTTTTTCAATCAAGTGCACATTTTTAACTGCATATTTGTAAACATCACATTTTTAGCTGCATATTTTTCAACTCCACATTCTTCCAGCTGCACACTTTCAACTGGACATTATTTCCAGTGAACATTGTTTCAGCTGCATATTTCATGTAAATTTGTTATGAAAGAAAATATTTATTGCCGAGTACAAATGCGTAAAAATAAAACTTAAAAGAAAAAGTGATTTTCAAAGATGTCTACTTATCACGCAATTCACAAAAAAAAAAATATTCTACAAAATATTTCATTGTTATTTTTATTTATTTATTTATTTTATTTTTATTTTTTTTTTTTTTCTAGTTTTAGAAGCAAAATACTGTTTACATATTTTTTATTTCCTTTTGGTGCAAGCTAACAATACTTAATGCGTGCAGATTATCAATTCAAATGTTTGTAAGGCGTTTGTTTGTATGTTTGAGCGTCCGATTCAAGCATTGTGTGTGTAAAAAAAGAAACAGATGGCTGTGTGTACACTGCTGTGTGTCCGTCTGTGAACAGATGCTCATCAATGTGTTGTAACAGTATAAAATCAAATCAGCGAACAAGAAAAATGAAAAAGTTTGTTTTGTTTTTTTTTAATGAAAATTGCTCGGGACAAGGCGTGAAGCCACTTGATGTAAGGAACTAACAGGAACAAAAGACGATCAATGTAAAAACAGGAGATGAGCACTGATCTTAGTTTTGAAAAAAAAATAAATAAATAAACAAGTGAAGCATGCATGGTCCCCCGTGAGTACAAAGTGAATGAGGCAGAAAAAAAAATGACTAAGTTCAGCATTTACACCCACCATTTCGCTCCAAAAGTCCGCAGGGGACGTCAAATCCTGGTGAAAAAGAACAAACGGTGCAGTTTTAGGCCTTAATATATGTAAATTTGAGTTCTGCACCATGCAAAAAAAGAAATAACTAAGTCCGTTATTTGCCCGCCCCCGCATTTTTAAGTCCCCAAGGCCTTAACATATTTAAATTTGAGTTCAGCACCATGCAAAACTGCTAAATAGACATACACAGAAAATTTTGGACAAATATGGTCAAAAAGTCCCAAAAATGGAGGGGCACACCCAAGAGTTATCGTAAAGTATAGAGAAACAAAATTATATAGAAATCAGTTAGTTACAACTTTTCAGAAAGTTTTATAAAAATCCAAGGCATCAATTTTCTTTTAATAAGCACATGTTAATTTTAGCCATTTGAACTCGAAAGGCACTCCCACGGGGGGCAACCGAAGTTTTCCCAAAAAATCCGTTCTATTACTTTTTTGCTCATATCATGTTTAATGTTTGTGCAAAATTTCAAAAAATTTCAACGCGGGTGAACAGATAAACGGACGAATGTACAAGGGTGGATTTACAGATCCACCCTCCTTTTGTCGAGGGGGACTAAAAAACAAGGTTGTAAGTAGAAAGAAAACAGTGAGCAAGAAGAGAGTTCCATAACCTTGCAGTCCTTGGAAAGAAGCTACTGGAATAGAAAGCTGTATTAGAATGATGTATTAAAAGGGCGAATTGATGAAGACTTCTAGACCAACGAGTGAAACGAGCTGGAACAAAGGAAGCAGGGAATAAATCAGAAAAATTTGAAGTGTGACAGAATGTAAACGCGAGTATGGAAATGTATGCGAAATGATGTCACCGGTAAAGGAAAAAGATTATAAAAAAGGAGAAAACAAGAAAAATGAAAGGGTTGTTTGTTCCAAAGAAAGAATTTTTTTTTTTTTAACAGAAAATCGCTCTAAACAAGATGTAAAGCCACTTGATGTAATGAATTAACAAGAACGAAAGCTGATTATTGCAAAGACAGGAGATGCCTATTGACCTTAATCATTCTAAAGGGAAATTGTCCAGAACTTCAGTTTAATAAAATTTCTATCGTTATTTTTATGACAAGTGCTCGACTGAACTCTGATTTATAGTTCCCCCTTGTCAGACTCTCAAAAAAAAAAAAAAACACTCGACCAGCTACAACCATTCTCTATATGTGCCTAAATCTAAACGCAGATTCCATGAACAAAGCTTCTTTCTCAGCACTACCCACCTGTGGAACACTGTTTTGCTGGATTGCTTCCCAGTTGAATACAATATGCTAGCCTTCAAATCCAATATAAACTAGTTCCTGTTAAGCCGTCCTCATAAATAATCAAATTCTACCCAATACAATTCACTGGTCAAAGCAGGGACGGGTAGAGCAGTAGCCCTTGATATATCTAAGGATTTTGACAGGGTATGGCACGATAGTTTTCTAAGGAAAATCAGATCATATGATATCACTGGACAAATACTTAACATAATTAAATCCTTAAATAAAAGAAGAATCCAGGTTGTACTCGACGGTCGTACATCTAAACTATATGATATAAATGCTGATGTACCTCAGGGGTCTATATTTGGACCTTTATTATTACTAATATTCATAAATGATCCACTGATAAAATTGTCTCTGAGATGGGTATATTTGCTGATGACACCATGCTCTATAACAGGCAGGAGGGGAAAACAAATGAACACATATCTAAGGAAATGGCAGAAACACTAGAGGATGACCTCCAATCTGTAGTGGAACAGGGACAAAAGTGGATGGTCACATTCAATGCTGCCAAGACTAATCTTTTTCCTTCAATTATTACAAGAGAATTTCTGTAGCACCAATAGCAATGGCCAAAGACACATTACCGGAAAGTACTTCTTTTAAACTCCTCGGCCTAACATTCACAGGGAACATGAGTTGGAACAGATACATTGAGAGCATTGCCAAGGCCGCTGTTCTTGCTATCGTGCTAAAAAGCTACTCACACCTGAAATTATCCTGTACCTCTATAAGGCCATCATTCGCCCATTTCTAGAGTACTGTTGTCACACTTGGGTTGGTGCATCTGCTACTAGTCTCTTACTCCTGGACAGAGTTCAAAAGAGAGTCGCTAACCTGATAGATCCTGAACTGTTATCTAAGTTTAAGACTCTATCGCATCGACGAAATGTTCCATCCCTCTATCTGTTCTACAAGCATTTTAATGGTGAATACTCTGACGAACTAAAAGCACTTGTACCCCCTCGGTGTACCCCCAACAAACTCAATAAGCAGCTAAATCTCATCCCTATAGTAGAGTGTAAGAAAGCCTTTTACTCCAATAGTTTATTCCTCAGAACTGCTAGACTTTGGAATTCCCCACTGTACTAACATGCAGAAGTTGAAGTGTAATGTGAACAGACATCTTGCGGCTCATCTCCCTTCATAATATCCCTGCAACTTATGTCCCCGATTTTAGCCCCTTACTTTAAAGTGGCACTGTGCCTTGTTTGGAGTGAAAGTTGAAAAAAAAAAAATTACATCATTAACTATTACTACAGTACCATCTTACATTCATTAACCCTTATACTTTGTGGTGACTTCCAAGTAAAAAAAAAAAATAGTCCACAACTTCAGTTAAATAAAATAAGGATGCTCATGTTTTAGAATGTTTTTAAATGAGGATTGATATTTTGTATTTTTGGATTATTATTCTCATTTTCGATGTTATTTTCGCAACGTTCTGGTAGTTTGGGATTAATTAATCCCAAACTACCAGAACGTTGGACACAAATGTTTCATAATTTCTGAAGACCTTAGTTTGGAAAAGACCAAGGCTGTAAAGTAGAAAGAAAACATTCAGCAGGAAGAAAGTTCCAAAAGCCTGCAGTTCTTGGAAAGAAGCGACTAGAATATGAAGCTGTATTACAATAAGATATCAAAACAGTGAATTAATGGAGACCTCTCGATCAACGAGTCAAACGAGCTGGGGCAAAAAAAGCATACAATTTTGAAGAACACATACCATAATGGTATTTATAGAAAAGACTGAGACTAGCTGCATCACACTTGTGAGATAGAGGTTACAGAGAAAAAGAAAGGATAGGGCCGACCAAATTGCAGATGAGTTTCTGTGTCTTATCAAAAAGCTTCAAATGGGTCAGCAATGCACTGACCCAAATACGGCAACAGTATTCGTAGATTTGTAGAGATAGACAATAATTACAGGTTTGAGAAAGTGTTCAGAACAATAGAGAGAATCGAATTCATGAGAAGCAGAAAGAGCAAGGGGCAAATAGCTTTACTACCTTGGGAAAGGCAAATATTAAGAGAGTAAACTCTGAAAAAAATAATCCGGTTTGGAGTCCCAATAGGTGAATGGTAAAGCATATTTTATATATACTAGTCGTTTCACTCATTCAATACTTGAGCATTGTTTTGCATAAAACCTTTTGAAATTTTGTAATAATGCATCGTTTTGGCTTCAAACGTATATAATACATATTTTATTTTATTCAAACTCAACCAGCGCCTCTAAGGAACAAAAATCTTAACGTAAAACCTTTTATTTTGAAAATGCAATTTAACAGGATTAACTATATGTATCTCTACTATAATATAAAAGGAACTTTGTATGTGCGTGTGTGTTTGCATGTGTGTGTTTGTCTGTGTATATGCGTGTTTGTATGTGTGTGTATGTGTGTGTTTACATGTGTGTGCTTGTCTGTGTATATGCGTGTTTGTGTGTCTGTGTGTGCATGTATGTGTGTGTTTTTATGTGCATGTGTATATGTGTGTATCTATGTGTTTGTATGTATGCGTGTGCTTGTATGTGTGTATTTCTATGTGTGTATATGTGTGTACATGTGTGTATGTGTGTGTATGTGTGTGAGGGGGAGAGTTTGTTCTCTATGAACTCCTAAACAGCTTGGCCGATATTTTTGAAATTTCACACAAATGTACTTTATGTACCTGGCAGTATTCTTAGATAGGTTTTGTATCAAAATATCTTTGATAAGTAATGATAATCGATAATCAAAATAATAGAACGAAAGAAGGAACCAACCGTTTTGGACTAAAGTTAATGCCTTATACAGCCTACCATCACAAATGCATTTGAGAAGTTCTATTACCGCACAAGCAGAAAGGCTAGACATATAAAATCAACAGTAGGTTCTTTTATATGGCATACATGTTTCTATTTAGAGCACAATTGAAGCATGATACTTGACTTTTGCATTTTAAATTTTAATTCAAGTCAGTATGTATGAAAATAATTTTATAAAATCAACAGTAGGTTCTCTACAGTGCAATGTAAACTATTATATATTGTGAATTAAATCACTGTGGAGAGGCATGTGAAGCGTCCTCCTGGTGCACCATGAGCAGACAATCAATCGATTTGATTGAAAAATGGGCGATTTCACCGATTTCGATGACAATAAAATATGGGAGTGTGAAACATTCGTTGATCATTATTCAATACTGGGCAACGTTGTTTCTCCTTGCTAGTATGCTATAAAAGTGGCAAGAATCGAATATTTTTGTAGATTTTCGAAGTTATAGAGAAATTTAAACAATTTGAGTTATTTTGTAGACATACAGTAGAAGCCCGAGATATGGTGGCCCTAGGATGCGTTTTTTTTTCAGGTTACGATATAGAATACAATGTTTTTCTGGCCCCTCGTTACGGTATTTGCCCTGCCTTACGGTGTTATTTAGAATGTTATTTGATTATATACATGTGTATTATATACTGTACTGTATTTTGTAACTAATTTTTTATATGTACTGTATAAAATTTTGCTAAGGCCCTGCCATACAGGGCCCTGTCGGTGGGGCATTAGAATATGCCGACTGCCCCCCTGCAGAGGGTAAAAGTCCCTCAATGGGGGTCCTGGATATGACCTTAAACTATATCCAGTGGTGAGGCCCCAGCTTGTGGGCTTTGGGGAGTGTGGAGCCACCCTTTAATTACCATTGCTCCCAGGTCCACTCTAACCCAGATTGGTAGTAACTGTTAGGGTTCCAACTATGGATTAAATAGAAACTGACGTGAAAACAACAAATATACTCTATTAAAAAAATTTTTTCTTCAAAATCTTTGGATTCGACATTAAATAACCCGAAAAGGGTTGATATGCCGTAAAACAAAAACAACCAACCAACCTGCCATACAGCGATTCCACCTTATGATCCCAACCCCGGAACAGATTAATGGCATATCCCGAGGTTCTACTGTATATTGAGAACATGAGAGTTACATAACTGCGACAGCACATTTTAACATATTTGAAAGCCGGGCAATGCCAGATGAATTTTCTAGTTTTTTATTACATAAAATAAATATTGAAAAATCAATTCATAACGTAACAAACAACTCTTTGTCATGTAAACAGATAAACCGTGCGTGAGCCGTGTGTTGTCTCTGCATCTGTCATGCCATCTCCGAAAGCCAAAATGTTCTTCACCATGGTAGAGACTGTGAGAAAACCATAGTGCCAAAGCTATGTCGTCTGGAGCTCAGGTTCCTGGTAGAGCCAATCATGGTGGATAGATTTTGCACTAAACAGTATTAGGATCGTAACAAACAGGGATCTGGTGAAAATCCAGAAGAAGTCAGCATCAGGATCCGTCATACTCTGGTCATCACTGCCTCTGCATGCGGTAAGCAAAGATGTCAGGCGTGGAAAATCAATGGAACGAAAGTTGCAAAGTTGTTTCGGCATCATTTCTTTGTATGTTCTGAGCAAAAACTTCCTCAACTGTAATCCTGCAGGTTAATAGCTGCGACCAACGAGAGGACTTCATGCAGACCAAACAATTTTCAGGTAAGATCTTCACGGAAGGTCAACTCGTTTAACAAATAGTCTGCCTTATCATTTCCCTGTGATAGTAGTAATAGTAGTAACTGTAAAGTTATGTTTTGTAGTGTACAAGTTATCTGTCTCTTTTTTTCTCTTTCTTTATAAAAGCAGTTGTAACAGTTGCATATTCAATTGAAAACAACAACCATTATTGCTTTGTGGTTTTAACTATTATTATTTAATTATTATTTTAGTGCTTTATTATGCAAAAATTCTCTCCAACCATAGGGAGGAGGGGAAAGAGACCATTTAAAATGTATGCTAGCTTCATTCTACAGGTCCTTCTTGTCTTTTTGCCACATGCTTCCTTTATTACGTCACTACAAGAGATCAGCTTCCATTGTTTTCTAAAACATGTTGTTCTCATTGTTTTATAAATACGTACTTGTGAAAAGAAAAACAATTCATGGCAGGTGCTCAACTGAGCTTCAATCTATGGTCCTTCTGCAAAACATTCATGTCAAAAATTCGTAGAGCTGCAATCACTGTCAATAGTTTCCCCTTCTCTCTCTCTCTCTCTTTCTTTCTCTTTCTCTCGCTTGCTCGCTTTTGCTCTCTCTCTCTCTCTCTCTCTCTCTCTCTCTCTCTCTCTCTCTCTCTCTCTCTCTTTAAAACTAAAAAATAATTTCCGTGAACAGTTTCTTTTTGAGAACTACCTGTCTGTGGAACACAATACCACAGGGCTACTTCCTAGCTGACTGCAACATAGTCGTTTTCAAGTTCAATGTAAACAAATTCTTGTTGAGCCTCCTTCTTAAATAATCAAATTCTGCCCAATCATCACCATAATTACCAATCATTATGATTCTGTCTCACCATCAATCCGACACTTATTTAACTCTTACCCTTGAGTGGCCGTTAGGCTCTGGTAAGTTGTGACACCGTAAATAAAATGTTCCTAAAATGTTGAATATTGAGTAGAGGATACTAAAATAGTACCTGGCTGAAAGGAATAATATTCGGTTGATTGACATAGAGGCACAGGTCTAAAAATAGATAGACAATACTTTAGTTAACTGCATATGGGAGTACATTGCTGAATAAACAATAAAATGGATAAAAGCCACGTCTTCTAGTGGATGTGACTACATTAACTAAGACGAAATCACAAAATGGTCGTTGCAGTTGTGAATGTGTGGTTGTCCAAAAATGTTATATAAACTAACCCAAATTAAGATCCAAGAGCTTCTGCTGACTAGCAAATTCAAGAGATCAACTTTTGTAAATTTTTATGCCCCCCTCCACCCCTTTCTCTCATCCCATTCATTTGCTACAACCAAGCAATGAAAATATATTATATTTTTATGCAAAAGTTTTTATTTTTAATGCAACAGTGATATTCCAAAAGAGTTATTTTATATGCCTTACATGTAATGCTGAAGCTATAGTCCCTCCCACCTCAAAGTTGCTAATCCTAGAAACCCTCCCACTCCAGATTCCCTCCCACTCTAAAGTCCCTCCCACCCAAGAAAAGATATATTATGAGCCATTCAACAGGAGACGACTTCTCTTTGTAAATAAACCCATGGATAATTTGCTTTAATCACGAAAAATCAGAGAATTATTTAAATAATTGAATAAATTATATAAGTAAATCTGAATAATAATTTGGAATAATGTGCCAGGTGCTGTGATAATTGCCGTCTTATAATGCAATACGATGTCCTGAATGAACGGAACTATAATATTAGTTTTCTGCCAACCTTGCATTGATCTTCACAAGCTTTTTGCATATGCTTCTTCTTTCACATATCGCTGAGCTATAAGGAAAATAATATGAACACTGAAAAACAAATGAAATGAACATCATTATGCTGAAACAACCACCATACTCACCAGATTTTGCTTCATGTGATTTTTTTTCTTTTTCCTAAACTCAAGAGATCATCAAGGGGACCTTGTTTTTTCCATTTACGATCTGTGAAGATCGTGAATGGAGAAACTCTCATAATTTTTCCAGTCAAAGAAAACTATATGGTTTATTGAAATAAATTATTTTTGATAAAAGTTGTGTTAGTTTTCACTTATCTTCGGTTTAAATGTTATTCAACCACCACAAACTCTAATGGGGATCTGTTGCTGGTTGCAACAGTTTGACAAATAAAAATGACCATCTGGTTCAGTCCAATATGCTATCTTAGCGGGTGTTCAACAAAGCTGACTTGTATGCTAATGTATTGATAGCAAAATAATTAGCAGCAATAATTTTTTAAAGACTAAATCCAAATTATCTTTAGATTTTCGCATGTAAAAATCAATGAGTGACTTCCATCCATATATAACCATGGGTTGAAATAAATAAACGAATTTTAATGGACTATAAATATGGAATAAGCAATAAATTTTATTCCATATGAACATCTAATTAAAGCAGGACCAATCGATCACACACACACACACACACACACACACACACACACACACACACACACACACACACACACATTATACGTTTATTTATCATAAATGGATAAGATAAACGTTTTTTTTATTCATGCCCCCCCCCATTTTCAAGTGTCTATTAAAAAGTAAATAATTAATTTACTAACCAAAGTTTTATATATCACAAATTGAAGATAAAAGATCAATAAATAATATATTCAAATTTAAAACAAAAAAATAATGTTTTTTTTAGAAATTTACCTGTAAAGTCCGAAGTTTATAACTTTTTTTTAAACCACTTTGTTTGTTTTTTCTTTTGTTCTTTTTTTAATGAAACCTTGGTCCTTGCTCCTTTAATTGAAAAAAATTAGGGCTTGAATTACATTTTTCAAGTAGTTATAAGCTTGAAAAGACAGGGTGTCGAATTAATTCACGCCTCCCATTTTGAAATGTCTATTAAAAAGTAAATAATTAATTTACTCACCAAAGTTTTATATATCACACATTGAAGATAAAAGATCAATAAATAATATATTCAAATTTAAAACAAAACAAAAAGTAGTGTTTTTTAGAAATTTACCTGTAAAGTCCGAAGTTTAAAACTTTTTTTTTTTTTAAATAACACGTTGTTTATTTTTTTTATAATGAAACCTTGATCCTTGCTCCTTTAATTGAAAAAAAAAATAGGACTTGAATTACATTTTTCGAGGAGTTATAAGCTTGGAAAGACGGGGTGGAATTATTCAATATTTTTTACGAAATTTCTGACACACCTAGAGCTACAGCTACACTAATATCAGAGCGTCTCCATTTAAGTAAAAATCAATGGGAGACGTCCATGCACATAATCATGGGTTGAAATAAATAAACGCATTTTAATGGACCATAAATATAGAATAAGCAATAAATTTTATTCCATATAAACATCTAATTAAAGATGCCAACATCAAGTCCCCTGTGAGATTGTCACAGGTCCCGCTAGTTATTATTTATTATTATTATTATTATTATTATTATTATTATTATTATTATTATTGAAATAATTCTTTTTAAATAATTAAGTGTGAGAACAGCGTTCTAAGTAGATTGACGAACAAGAAATTGTGAATTAATTCTGTTCAAATGTTTTTCGGAATCAATTTATTTTTAACTAGTATGAAAGTATTAAGTAGAAACTGAAAAAAAAAGTAAAAAAAGTTCCATCACGTTTGCTCTTCCTCCTCCTCCGCGGTCCTGGATATAACTATTCCGATGGTGAGACCCCAGCTTGTGGGCCTTGGTGAGTGTGGAGGCACCCGTTAATTGCCATTGCTTCCAGGTCCACTCTAACCCGGAGTGGTAGTACCTGTTAGGGTCCCAACTATGGGTTAAATAGATACTGACTTGAAAAAACAACAAAACAAATATATTCTATAAAAAAATTTTCTTCAAAATCACTGGATTCGACAATAAAAATAACCTGAAAAGGGTTGATATGCTGTAAAACAAGAACAACAAACCAACATCTACTTCCTCCTCCTCCTCCTCCTCCTACTACTACTACTACTACTACTACTAGTTGTAGTAGTAACAGTATCAGAACCAGCAGTAGTAGTAGTAGTGATAGTAGCAGTTATAGTGGTAGTAATCCTGAAATATTGTGGTAGCAGGCTCAGTTTGGAGGGGGGGGGTCGAGAAAAACATAAGAGCTTGTGAGATAAAAATGTATAATTAAAGAGCTGGCCAGAGATAGAGTGAGTTTGGAAGTCAATTCTTTTAAACCGTCCAAGAGATGTCAGCGTGTAAAAGGACGTTAAACCGGAAATAATGATGATGGTTTGGGAATGTTTGCTTAAAATTCATGCTAGCATTTCTAAACGGTCACCCGTCTAAGTATGACCAGGTTCAACTTCGCCTCAGTGATCTGACAAAAAATCGTTGTGTCAACGTTCTTTTAGCTCCTAGAGTTATAACATTCTTGCAGTAACGGGTGTGTATGCGTGTATATCCGTGTGTGTGTGTGTGTGTGTGTGTGTGTGTGTGTGTGTGAGAGAGAGAGAGAGAGAGAGAGAGAGAGAATGATGCAATAAGCTAAGAAAACCATGCAATATCACATTACCAGTCTATTTGGTAACATTAACATTGTCTCCAGATATCTCGTGCCTTTCCTGAAAATTTTCAGAACTCTTGGGAGGAGGATTAATTTATCTTTCTATATATCTATAAAAGTGAAATTGTCTTAATTTGGGAAAAATCGTTTTGATAGATTTTCAACCAGAAATTTGGCTGTGAAGGGGTCAAAGCTCAACAATTGGATCTTTTTGAAAAATTCTACCAAACTCCTTCGCCAATTTGGGGTCAAACACTTGAAATTTTAGATGTGGGTTACTTGGACATGGATCAAACATTTTAATTTGATTTGATCCCAAAACCATAAATGTTAAGGGATCATAATTGGGATCAAAGTTTAAAGAATTTGACCTCTGTAGTTTCTACCAAATTACTCAGTCAATTTTTGATCTAAACATTTGAAATTTTACATAACGTGTATTCAGACATAGGGCAAGCTTTTTAATCGGTTTTTGGCTGAAAATTCGGCTGCCAAGTGGTCAAAGTTCAAAAGATTTTACCTTTGCGGTCGCTAGCAAACTATTTAGCCAATTTTGGGTCTAAACATATGAAGTTTTACATAAAGGGTATTCAGACATACAGCAAGCTTTTTAATCAGTTTTGGGCAAAAATTTGGCTGCCAAGAGGTCAATGTTGAAAGAGTTAACCTTTGCAGACTCTACCAAACTCCTCCGCCAATTTTGGGTCTAAACACTTGAAATTTTAGATGTAGGCTACCTGGACATGAATCAAACTTTTTAATATATATATATATATATATATATATATATATATATATATATATATACATACATATGCACATAAAGTTATGAACAGTACATAGGGCCCGAGCAAAGCCGGGCTGAACTGCTAGTATATCTATAAAAGTGTGAATGTGTGTGCATGTGAGGACATTTGTCAACCTATATACTCAACGAATTTTTATCTACAGACTTGAAATTTGTTATATAGGATATTCAGACATGTGGAAAACTTTTTAATCCGTTTTTATCAAGAAAGAATGGCTGCTAAGGGATCGACATTTTTAAAATTGGTTCGTGGGAGTCATCGGATTTTTATGTTTGCTGTTTCACAAATGCGCATGTGTGAATCGTTCACATTACATTATGTTGAGAATAAATAGTTTTAAACCTCCTGTTAAAGATTGTGTCTCGCTGGTGTAATGCCTTCAGGTTTTGGCTTTGATCTCATATCGAGTATTTTTTCTTTTTTTACTTGCAAGAAGTGAACGGTTTAGAAAAAAAAATACACATGTCTCAGTTTCTGTATTAATTAAAACATAATATTCATGCGTATTTTGCGACTGGGCAACGCCGGGCGGCCTGCTAGTATATCTATAAAAGTGACAATCCCTCTGTGTGTGTGAGAGGACACATCTCAACCTATATACTCAACGAATTTTTGATCTACAGACTTAAAATTTGGTACATAGAGTATTTAGACTTTTAGTCATTTTTCATTCGGAAAAAAGGGCTGCTAAGGAGTCAAAATTGAAAAATTGGTACGTGGGTGTTATTAGATTTTTATCTGTTTGTCAACTTTCACGAAAGCGCATGCATAGATCGTTCACATGACAGATTATTTATCTTCAGAATAATTAGGTTTGAAAACACTTTTTAAACATCGTGTCAAGCTAGCCTAATGTTTATCGTACTTGACTCATTTTCTTTAGGTTCTGCTTTCGATCTCAGCTCGGATATTTTTTTTTACATACAATAAGTGAACTGTTTAGAAAAAACATAATACTTGCATGCACGTGTCTCAGTTTCTGTATGAATTAAAATATAATATTTATGCATATTTTACGACCAGGCAACGTCGGGTGGTCTGCTAGTATATCTATATTATTTTAATTATTCGGCTTATATTTGCATCTTGCTTGTTATTTTCACCTCTAATTTTTATCAGGTGCACCCATGTATCTGCATGGTTATGGGATGATTAAAAGCTTCACTTAACAATGAGTTCTACGTGACAGTCTTCTCGGGGTCGAAGGTTCAATCCTTCCTCCGGGTAAGCATAATTAAATTAAGAATAAGATATCCTTGGCCTTTTGACTAGGAACAAAGTGTAGTATCTGAAACCGTTGTATATATATATACATATATATATATATATATATATATATATATATATATATATATATATATATATATATATATATATAGTAGCGTCTAAACATTCGATTAAACAGCCCTATTTCTTGCAGTCATCTAGAAACAGTCTGTCTTGACACATTAACACATGAGGTACTATTCATAATACCTTTTAATTTCTGTGCAAGACTTAAAACGGTCCTTTAATGGCATACGCTGCATTATTCAATCTTCTCTTTCCGAAGTTTTGCAGGGTTTGTCGGTTTTAAAAGCACTAACTATTTTGTCGGTATCATTGTAGGATTTAACAACCCTGCCTACAACACTCTTTTAAATAGAAAAATGGGCTTTTAATATAAATGTCAGAGAGAGAGAGAGAAAATAACTCAACTTGATATATATATATATATATATATATATATATATATATATATATATATATATATATTTATATATATATATTTATTATATATATATATATATATATATATATATATATATATATATATATATATATATATATATATATTATATCGCAGTATACATGAACAAGATATTTTAATTTATGCAGATTTACGCAATCCTCTGTTGAATATTATACAAGGAATAATTTGCCCTGTGGAATAATCCACAAAAGAAAAATTGTTTTTAATAATAATGATTATGTCGTACATCAAATTCCGTCTGTGTTTGTTTACAATATCACGTCAGCTAGTATTTGGGCCTGACGATCTTAAAAATAGTCTTTCTTCTCTTACAGATAAAAAAAAGAAGAATTTTTACAGGGGAATATTTTACGTTACACCGACCAAGGTTACATCAGTGTAACGTAAGATATTCCTCTGTAAAAATTCTTTTTTTATCTATAGGACAAGAAAAACTATCTTTAAAATCAGAGTTTTTGATTTTTGATACTTATCGGATAAATTTCTGTAGAAAACATACCTAAGAACACTGCCAGAAATATAAATGATCTTTATGTGAAATTTGCAAAAGATAGGTTCAGCCGTTTCAGAACCTATGAGGAACACACACACACACACACACACAAATGACTTTTATACAATAGTATATATATATATATATATATATATATATATATATATAAACGATTGGTTCTGTTCAACCTATAAATGGGACTCTAACAGGTACTACCATGCCAGATCAGAAAACCTGTAAATAATTATAATTAAGGAATGACTCCACATTCCTCAAAGGTCCCAATTTGCGACCTTTCTACCGGATGAAATTTAAAGTCATATCTAAGCTAATATTTATTTGGGTAAAAAAAAAAAAAAAAATATATAAAACTATCCGGATGTTGACGATTAGAAAGCGATAGACAATTTGATACTTCTCGTTTCATAAATATGAACTTTGATTTCGACCTACATTTTCATAGAAAATCCCTTTCGTACGACTGCATAAATTAATATGAGCTTGGAGGTTCTTGACACCAAATTTGATAAGACACATGCGAATATTATAAAAATATTAATAAAAAAAATAAATTGGACGATAGTCAAGATTATCTGCTCCTTTTGATGTCTGGTTTCTGCTGTCCATTTAACTGGATAAAGACATGGTCAGGCAGAAAGGAAAGTCATGTTTGACATAAGGTGGAGGGTGCTTTCATGTTATTTGAGAAGAAGATAATCAGAATCATAAAAGGACCATATCTTGCTTATCACCATCGTCCTCAGTGCAAAGCAGAAACAGAGAGTTAAAAAAAAAAAACATTCTTGACTATAACCAAAAGTAGTTGTATAGTTGATACTGGTACAGTTTTTGAATCAGTTATCTAGTTTATACTTGTACAGGTTTCGAACCAGACTAAATAGTTTTTTGTTTTTTTTAGAGTTTCCTGAATTAAGTTGAATGTGATTAATGTTCCAGGGTTTCAATCGTGCAATTGATTTGGGCCACAATGAAGATCTTACAAGAATGTTTCATGCTTACACAAACATCAGGTAACAATTCCTGCAGATCATGAGTTTGAACCCAGTCACAAAGCCACCTTTTGCCCCATTTGCTAAGGCACAGGGCACAAACAATTGTCACGGAATGAAGGGAATATATATGTACACACACACACACACACACACACACACACACACACACATATATATATAAGTGAAATTGTCTGTGTGTGTACAGTTCCTACCAAACTACTCTGTCAATTTTCAGTCTACAGACATAAGGGGTATTGAGATTTGGGAAAATATTTGTAATCAGTTTTTGAGCAGTAATTTGGCTTTCAAGGGGGCAAAGTTCAGCGATCCGACCTTTGAAAACCCTACCAAACTCCTTCGCCAATATTTGGTCTTAACACTTGAAATTTTAGATGTAAATCACTTGGATATGGATCAAACATTTTAATTTGATTTGAGCCCAAAACAATAAATGTTAAGGGGTCATAATTGGAGTCAAATTTAAAAAATTTGTCCTCTACCAAATAACTCAGCCAATTTTTGGTCTAAATATTTGAAATTTTACGTAAAGTATATTCAGACATAGGGCAAGCTTTTTAATCAGATTTGGCCTAAAATTTGGCTGCCAAGGGGTTAAAGTCCAAAAAATATTGCCTTCGCAGTTTCTAGCAAACTATTCAGCCAATTTTGTGTCTAAACATTTGAAATTTTAGATAAAGGGTATTTAGACATGCAGTAAGTTTTTTAATCAGTTTTGGGCAAAAATTTCGCTGCCAAGAGGTCAAAGTTGAAAGAGTTGACCTTTGCAGACTCTACCAAACTCCTCTGCCAATTTTGAGTCTAAACACTTGAAATTTTAGATGTAAGTTACCTGGACATGAGCCAAACTTTTTAATATATATATATATATATATATATATATATATATATATATATATGAACATAAAGTTATGAACATTATAGGGACCGAGCAAAGCGGGGTTGAACTGCTAGTGCATATATATATATATATATATATATATATATATATATATATATAAAATATATATGGCGATTAAGCTACACAGATTATTCCACGTTTCATCCATGCTGGGATTCATCAGGCCTCTTTTATCAGTGCATAGCTGTTGCTTGATGTAATGCCATACGTTTTCGATAGGATTGAGGTCTGGAAAATTTGCAGGCTAACCCAAACACGGAATATCATGCGCTTCAAGGAAGCTTTTGACATTGCCAACTGTGTGAATGGAAGCATTATCGTGCATGAAGATGGGATTATCATCCAAATTCCGGCCAAATTAGGGTAGAAAATGCTCAGTCAACATATTAATGTATTTGGTCGAATTCGACTTTACAAGCGAGCTATAGGCCCGGGACCATTGGCATTAATAATGCCCCACACCAAAACTGAACCACCTTGCAGCATTTAATTATTGGCTCGCATCTTGCAACACAGCCTCGCAAATTAAATTCCTTCGATCTATTCTTAACTGTAGAAAGAGATCACTTTTTAACAAGATTACACTGTTTTTGGATTGGGCGTTTCAAATCTGTTTCTGGGGCTGCATTGTCTTCTCTGTAAAAAGTAACTCTAGGACGACCAGATTTAGGGGCATCATGAACACTGCCGGAGTTTTGGTGCTTTTGCATTCATTCGTACCGTTTTGTCATCACATTTCAATCTGTGGCCGATTTCTCGATTGGATAAACCAGAAAGGTGGAGATTAATGAGCTTCTGAAGATCACTAACAGAAAGTCGAGGCATATGAACTAAATGTTACGCTGTATTACCTGGAACAACAACAATTACGATTAGAGATGCTTTGTTG
>NC_136498.1:72808759-72881259 GCF_053919585.1 Euprymna scolopes
GGAATCAGTAACTGTATCAGAATCGAGAATTTAGTATGGAAAATTTGTATCGGAATCGGGAAAAATATTGGAATCGTCCCATCACACTAAATACTTTATCCACAACGTCACAGGTCCTTGCGAACAATTTTAGTATGAGTTTTAGAAGCCTTAAACCTTAATAAACAGGGCATTTTCGTTGGTCTATCTATGACGCTTAAGTTTGAAATAGCATTTTCTTTGATCTATCACGCCTACGTTTGAAATAATATTTTTGTTGGTCTATCACGTTTAAGTTTAGAACAGTATTTTCGTTAGTATCTCATATTAAACACATCTATCAAATTAATACGTCTTAAGAATATTGGTTCTTATATATATATATATATATATATATATATATATTTAAAAAAATGTATATATGTAAAATATTTTTAACCTTTATATATCGAATTTTAAATAAGAATTTAAATATACTAAATACTAATCATAGTGGGGGGTAATAAGTAGCTAAATGGATTAATCCTAATCTTATAAATACAAGACTGATAAATTAAAAAATGTATCCATTTTAAATGTGGAAATTGATGAATCGCACCGGTAAGAAATTCATTTTTATAGTATGAAAAGGTTAGTAATTGCAATTAAGAATAAGAAAGTGGATCAAATGTTTGTAACATGTCTTCTTCCTAAGATTAAGGGTGGTGGTGTTTGATCAACACTGCTGGGGAGCCATGATGTAATATACTGTTTTGTTTTTAAATCCCCGAAACAGTGTTTCATGATAAACAACTGATTATCCCTTGAAAAATAAATTATTGGTATTATAGTAAATTCGAGAGCGAGTAGATGCAGTGATTGCAGGTGATTAAATGGCTTACTGACTAGATGGTTTTCTAACGAATGATAAAAAATATTTTTTGCATAGTTTTAAAGGTTAAAAACTTCAAAGACTATATATATATATATATATATATATATATATATATATATATATATATATATATATATATATATATATATATCAGTGATGGGATGATTCAAATATGTTTTCCGATTCCAATACAAATACCGATTCCTTACAAAATTCCCGATTCCGATACATTTACCGATTCTGATTTCGATTCTTTATAAATCTCTAAATATTTAACAATAAAGATGTTATTTTTTCCCAATTACCATGAAAATACATTTTAAATGTGCATATATTTTCTCAGACGTAAAAATAAACTTGCTTTACTGGTAGTTTAAAATAAATAAATAATCATTATTTTATTATTACTACCGGCAATGGAAGATTTTGTTTTAAACAAAATCAAATAAAGAAAGACAGTTAAAAGAATCGTTTTTTGCATCGGAAAATAGACACAAATTTTCCTGATTCCAATATCGATTCCGATACCTCCAAAAGTTCCGATTTTTCCGATTCCCGATTCCGATTAATCGTTCCAACACTAATAGATATATATATATATATATATATATATATATAAGGCATATCTACTTAACCTATCTAAGATTTACCCTCATATTTACCGATCTTGATTTTTTTTTTTATGTTTATTCAGTCTAAACTTATACAGCCGGACAGATTTAATCGATTAGTTTCCTCGCTTGACCATCTGTTTCCAAATTTAGTCAACTATTTTTTTTATCGATCACTGGATTTGACCCATTTGCTTTTATTTTCATTTTATTTATTTTTTGTTTTCTCTTTTTCTTTCAGTTAAGTTTACATGTACGTTAAATATATACAAAACAATCTTTCTCAACTTTTGTGGAGGTTTCACAAACATAATTTTCAAACCTCAACATATATATATATATATATATATATATATATATATATATATATATATATATATATATATATATATATATATATATATATGGAAACATTTACGTAAAAGTGATGCATGTAGTAGTCCGGCAAGGTTAGCCGCGTGGTAGAGGTTTATGCTTCTTATCACGAGGTGCCGATTTCGAATCTCGCTAGATTCACCCACTCTGATGTGTCGTGGATGACGAAACACGTGTCAGTGGATAATTATATTTTAAAAATTATATATTTGTATTATTATATCAAATACTTTCTTCTTTTTAAATTTTTATTGTTTGACAACCGCGTCCTTTTTGGCTAATCAATGGGCGCCCTTCCATCATTGGGTGCCTTTGCCAATGTTGAAACTTTATCACTTACCATATTGACCGAGTGTGACATCAGTACCTTGATGCCGGTGATAGTCTGAAAAAAATTTCCCAAGCTTACTAAGACCGGCGAATAGTAGTTTGTTTTCTGTTTTCCTTATAAAATAACCCGAAACAATTTGCTTTAATAACTTTTAAAACAAATTTCCTTAAAAGCTGCTTTCAAAATAACTTTTTCTGCTTCTATATTATTGTTGTGGTGGCACCCACTCATTTACATATGTGGATGATATTACACATAAATAGCAAGACTCGGTTAGTCTGGGTGTGTGTTAACCAGAAGCCACCGAAGGCCGAGCTGAGAGTAGATATGTTCTCCAGCCAAGACTCTCTTACTTGATAACCATTATGTAAATATACTGTAAATATACTTTTCCTAATACACTTCTTATTGATCTACCTTTGTTTGTTTGTTGAGTCTTCATTTGTATTGTCTTATACGTTATTTGGTTCAATCTGCAAACATAACAGTTGGCGACGAAGATGAACGTCAAACATAACAATTATAGGGACAAAAAATACTGAATTTCAAGTAAAACAAATGATACCTACGTAATTGTCACATCACAAATACTATCATATCCAACAATTACGAAAAACGATAAAGTAGAAAATTAATTATTCCTGAATAACAATTCCTAGAAAGTTAAAAAAAAAAAAAAACAGTTTGATAAAATAACATGCTGGGACGGATATATTGAATCACGTGGTTAAGCAAAACAGGAAGTAACTAAGTTGAAATGATTTGTATCAGACAGAATTTATTCAGAAAACAAAAATAGACATGACATATATACATAATTTATTAATTTTTAGAAATAACTTTTTTAATTGTTTAATTGTTTAACATTTCGCAATTACTTTTCGAAATTGGCATAAGATTTCTGAGTAATTGAAAACTTAATTACCTCCAATGTTAACTCTCCAATTCAAATCGGTTATTTTTAGACCAAACCACTAGATTTTACAACTGTCTTTTTTCATGAATAATTAATTTTCTACAACTTTATATATATATATATATATATATATATATATATTATCTAAGCGCTAAGTGAAACTAACTTACATTCCTCCATCCCCTCTAATCACTTTAACATGTCTGGTTATCTTTCACTTTGTCGTAAGGACTCTGGCATGCACGGACTTGGAGTCTATATTCGTAACACTCTCCCCATGACTAGGAAATCTGACTACAAGGCCTTCATGTGCTTTAGACTAACTTTACAGCATAGCGTTAGCTACATATTTTCTCTACTGCTCTCCTTCTACCTAGGACTGCACTCTAATCAATCATGTCTCTTACGGCATAGATGTAGGACTCGTCTGAGCTCCAATCTATGGTTCCCTCTCCTCCACCAAACTTTCACAAGACACCAGGACCCAAGTAGATATATTTGGTGACTTTAACGCCCACCACAGTAATTGGCTTGGCTTCTTCAGTTGCACAGACACAGCCGGTAGCACATAACTTTTCTATATCTTATTCCCTGACACAGACAGTAACGTTCCTAACTTGACTCCCAGATCTTCAAAAGCAGCAAACCTCACTTCTGGACCTATTTCTGACTATAGATCCTGATGATTGTGAAACAAATGCCCATTACTTTCGGGAATACTGATCACACTGTGATAATAGTAGATATCACCCTAAACTCTCGATCCCATGTTAAAGAGCCATTGCTCAAAACGACAAGATACTAGAAGAAGGCTGACTGGGAAGCCATTAGGGATCACATCAGAAATGTTACATGGGGAAATATCTTTTCTCTTCTTGCCGAATAGTGCGCAAATGAGACCACCGAATGGTTCAAACCAGTAATCGAAGCACATGCTCCCATATATAGCAAACCCCACCCTCCCCAATGTTTTACTTCTACTTGCGCAGCTGCCACTACTCAAAGGCAGCATTCATACCGTAGATTTATCAGACATAAGTCCAGCACAAATAGACAAAAGTTTATAGAAACTAGAAATAATTGTAAAAAAGAAATAGCCACAGCTAAGAGAGAATATACTGAAACCACTAAAAAACGCATTGAAGTGCAGAAATTAGGAACTCGTGATTTCTGGAAAATCTATAACAGTGTAGTAAATAATGGGCAATCACAATTTCCCCACTATCCAACAATCTTGAAGTTGTTTGCACGGCAACCAAGAGGCTAATCTGCTTGCCCATCGGTTTGCTTCCAACTCTACTTTGAATCGAGCAAACCACTCCCTCCCAGATTCTTCTTTGCGGACAGAAACCATACTAGATGATCTGAAAATTACCCCTTCTCAAGAACTGATCCAGTAAATTATCACCCTTTAGTTCCTTCCTCTTTTCTTTACTCCTGATCTGAAATAGGACACATACATCAAGTCCGTTGCCAAGGTTGCTAGAAAAATGGTGAGACCCTTCTATTGATCCAGTAGATATCTCACTGCTGATGCAATTCTCTATCTATATAAGAGCCAGGTACGTCCAAGGATGGAATACTGTTGCTAAATCTGGGCAAGAGCTGCTAGAAAGGACTAATCCTGCCTTGATAGAGTTCAAAATAGACTTCGTAGCCTCGTAGGAGATGTCCTTTTCTCTGCCTTGTAACCTCTTTCTCCCAGAAGGGATTTTTCGAGCCTGTCTCTGCTTTATTATCATTTTCATGGCAGGTGCTCGTCTGAGTTCCAATCTATTGTCCCCCCCCCCCCGCCAAACTTAATGCATCTAAAACCAAGCTTCTCTCTTTACATCATCAACATTCTGATCCACATCTGACATCAATTGAAATGAATGGCTCTCGTCTTCAGGAGGCCTCAAGTTTTGACAAACTTCTTGGCTTGACTATTACTCCTGATCTTAAATGGAACACGTACATCAAATCTGTTGCCAAGGCCGCTGGAAAAATGGTGGGATCTTTCTATCGATCCGGTAGATATCTCACTGCTGATGCTATTCTCTATCTATATAAGAGCCAGGTACGTCCAAGGATGGAATACTGTTGCCACATCTGGGCAGGAGCTGCTAGAAAGGACTTGTCCTGCCTTGATAGAGTTCAAAATATACTTCGTAGCCTCGTAGGAGATGTCCTTTTCTCTTCCTTACAACCTTTATCTCACAGAAGAGATGTTGCGAGTTTGTCTCTGATGTATTGTTATTTTCATGGAAAGTGTTCGAATGAGCTTCAATCTATGGTCCCCCTCGCCAAACTTTCACAAGAAACACTCGTCTAGCTGTAAACACTATCAATAATTCCCCCCACTCTTTATCTGTGCCTAAACCTAAACGTAGATTCCATGAACAAAGCTTTTTTCTTAGAACTGCACGCCTGTGGAATTGTCTTCCGTTTTCCTGCTTTCCGGCTGACTACAATATGGTTGTCTTCAAGTCTAACGTAAATAAGTTTTTGATGAGCCGTTCCATATAAGTTATCAACTTTACCAAATTTTCATTACTAATGATTACTATAATGTCCAATTTCTACTGTAAACTCTTTAACCCTTATCCTTGAGTGGCCTCTTGGCCTTGATAATGTGGTGATGCCTATGTAAAAAAAACAAAAAAAAAAAAAACACTCATTTAGTTGAAAACACTGTGAATAATTTCCCCCATTCTTTATCTGTGCCTAAACCTAAACTTAGATTCCATGAACAAAATTTCTTTCTTAGATCTGCATGCCTGTGGAACTGTCTTCTGCTTGCCTGCTTTTCAGCTGACTATAATATGGTCGTCTTCAAGTTCAATCTAAACAAGTTCTTCATGAGCTGTTCTGCTTAAATTAACAAATTTACCGAATTTCCATTACTAACGATTACTGTATTATCCAATTGACTACTGTGCACTCTTTGATCCTTATCCTCGAGTGGTCTCTGGGCCTTGATAAGTAGTGATGCCTATGTAAAAAAAAAACAAAAAACATGATATCATAAAAAACCTAGACACCTCAGAAGCATGTAGACCTGATTTCATCCTGGCTGTACTATTAAAAAAATATTCCGCTGATGTTGCTCCAGTTCTCTCCAAACGTTTCAACAAATGCCTTAATGAATCTTACTTTTTTGACTGCTGGAAAACTGCTTCTGTAGTACCAATTGACAAGAATTCTGGTGGAAGAGCTGACCCATTAAATTATCGCCTTTTAGTTCCTCCCTCTTTTCACCAAAATCTTGAAGTTCTTAAATTAATCAAGCTCTAATCGATTACGTCACAGCTGTTAAACTTCAATCAGACCAACAGTATGGATTTAGGCAAGCCTATTCTACTGCAGATATTCTAACTGTAATCTCTGAACGTGTATACCATGCACTGGATAAGGCAGGGAGGCTAAGGCCTAGATAAATCTAAGGCTTTTGACAGGATATGACATGGTAGTCTTCTCATAAAAATCAGATTATATGGTATTACTGGATAAATACTTAACATAATTAAACCGTCTTAGATAAGAGAAGAATCCAAGTTGTGCTCGATGGTCGTACATCAAAACAATATGATATAAATGCGGGTGCACCTCAGGGGTCGATGCTCGGACCTTTATTATTCCTGATATTCATAAATAATCTCCCTGATAAAATTAACTCTGAGATGGGTGTATTTGCTGATGCACCACACTCTATAACAAACACGAGGGGGAAACGAATGAACACATATCGAAGGCAATGGCAGAAAACCTAGAGGGAGATCTCCAGTCTGTGGTGGAATGAAAACAAAAATGGATGATCACATTCAATGCTACCATGACTAAGCTTTTTTCACTTTAATAATTACAAGACACCTTCTCAACCACTAATAGCTATGGCAAATGATACATTACCTGAAAGTACTTCTTTTAAACTCCTCGGTTTAACGTTCACAGGGAATATGAATTGGAACAGATATTTTGATGGCATTGTCAAGGCTGCTGCAAAGAAAGTGGGTTCTCTCTACCGTGCTAGAAACTTACTTATGCCTCAGAATGTCTTGTACTTCTACAATGGCACCATTCGCCCATGTATGAAACATTCTTGCCACATTTGGGCTGGTGCATCTGCTACTACTCTTTCACTCTTAGACAGGGTTCAAAAGAGAGTCGCCAACCTGATAGGGTTCAACCTATGTCCTATCAACGAAATATTGCATACCTCTGCCTGTTTTACAAATATTTTAATTGATAGGTGCTCCGGCGAACTATAAGCCCTTTTACCCCCTTGACGTAAATACCCTCAACAAATATGACAAGCAGCAAAATCCCACCCCTACACAGTAGAGATCCCTAGATGTCAGAAAGCCTTCTACTCTAATAGTTCCCTCCCTCGGACTACTAGACTTTGGATTTTTTTTCTAGGTCCCTGATTCCCCAACTGTACTGACATGTAGAAGTTCAAGTGTAATGTAAACAAATACGTTGCTGCTCAACTCCCACAAATTATGTTCCAGATAGTAGCCCCTACATCAAAGTGTCATTGTGTCTTGATTGAGGCGAAATATATATATATATATATATATATATATATATATATATATATATATATATATATATATATATATATATATATATACTTCAGAATAGTTTTTTATTTAACAATCAGTTGTCATGGAAACGTGAGATTGTAGGTTTACAAAATATTACTGGCAGTAATATTCTATAAGTTATCCCATCTAAACAAGAATTGCTCGATTTGCAAGATAGAGCAAATAAATTAAATTGTAATTCAATGAATTTCAAAAAACTCTCATTGAAATGAAATGAAGTGGTTGAGTTTCATATCAAAGAATTTTTATTATTCTAAGCAAGACAAAGAATGCTTTAGAAAATTAATAATAATAATATATATATATATATATATATATATATATATATATATATATATATATATATATATATATATATATATATATAGTTTCGAGTGTGAGCGCCCCTCAGAGAAAATGAGGGTCAGTTTAAAGGAGAAGATAAAAGAAAACATAGGGAAGAGAGATAAGAATACACTTGAGAGAAAAAGGGATAAATAGGACCAGGACAGAGATGGGTTAGTTTGTTTAGTCAATTTCTAAAAGCCATCCAACACATGCCAACATGCAAAATGGACGTTAATTGACCACAAAGATGGTGGTGATGATGATGCTGATGATGCTGATGATGCTGATGATGATGGTGGTGGTGGTGGTGGTGGTGGTGGTGGTGATTGCTGTTATTGTTGTTGATCATCATTCATTCATTTCGAATGATTCAGATGGTTATCGTTGGCATTCGTTTCCCCCATATCTTTCTGGTAAGAAGTCTTTCTAGAAAGACATTGGATACTTACGGAAGGAGCCGTGTGAAAGTCGCCGACATCTTTAAATGAAAGTGCTTCTGAGGAATGAACTGGATTCGAACTTGGCACACCCAGGTTGTAAGTCTATATCATTAACCACCTCCCTGATAATGATGATAGGAGTATATAGGAATAAACTTTTATTTTTTTTTGTTTTTCAACATTTATTGGACTGAAACCCGAGTCCGCACTGGATTTTTAATCCAGATTTGTTTGATTTCAAGTTATACTCTAACAGATCAGTCAGACCATCTGTTGCCAAGGACAAACAGACCGGCAGAAAGAAAACTTTCCTTTAAATCGGATGTTTGGAAAATCGATAGTATAATGTCGGGATTATGTTCTATATGAGCAAAGGAGAGTCTTTGTGTGTGGGTGTTGCTTTTGTAATAGCACGCCATTAATTTCTTTTTTGATCTATTTCTTTTTCAGCATGATTTTTGGTTTGTTCTGATCATATTTATTTATCGGACTTTGGTCCGTTGTATTCTGTTATCTGTAATAAGAAAAGGTCAACACTGTAGAATACCAATTGCGTATCCTGGGTTGGCTGGCAAAAGATCCGTTGCCAATCGTGATGCCATGATTTTTTTTTTGTTTTATATATATACTAGCGGGCCGCCTGGCGTTGCCTAATTGTAAGAAATGCGTAAATATGATATTTTAATTCATGCAAATTACGTATTTATTATTACAGAGACAATTCTCTATCGATTATTATATTGAAACTAATATAAGGTAGTGAGATTAAAACTAATACATATATATATATATATATATATATATATATATATATATATATATATATATATATATATATATATATATAGCGTTTTATTTTTTATTACAGTATCTTTCTGTTAAGTTACATTATTGTTTCAGCTACCCGGCCGTTTTTTTGGCCGTCTGTAGCTTCCCCAGACTTTTACAGAAGTGTTCGTTGTTATGGGATGAAAGAGTGAAAGAGTGAACAGGGGAGGGGTGCGAGAAGAGCGGGGACAAAAAGGGGAAGGGAACAAGGGGGAAGGTAGGAGGGGGTGCTTGGTATGTCGGTAATGCTTTAGTTTTGTAGTTTAAGGAACTTGTGGGGGAGGGTCTGGGAAGTTAATTTCTGGTGTGGCTGAGGGCATAGGGATACATGGAGGGGGAAGGGGAATATCTGGGGGTAGGAGGAGGGGGCTACTTTAAAATTTGAGTCTTAAAGTTAAAGTTTTTGGCGTCTCGTTGGTGAGATGATTTCTTGATAAGTATGGCTTGACCTGTTGGGTGTTTGCTTAGGTTCGGAGGCGGGGGGGGGGGGGCTATGATTCGGTTTATTTAGTTTTTATTTGTTGTTAATTGTTTGGAGAGGGTTAGCTAGTGGCCACGCGCGCGAGCACACACATGCGCATGTACATACATATATACTTAAAGAAACGTTCACATGTACACATACACCTCCGCCCTGGCGTGCAAATATATGCACATGTGCGCATGCGTGCATAGACACCCGCGTTGCTCCCGCTTACGTCAAATTTTCCGTAAGGTGCTAAAATTGGGTATGTGTGCGCAAGCATGGATGTGCTCATACACAGATACATACACACATCGACGCCCCTACCCCCAAGGAGGCGTATACATGGGCTCATGTGCGCATATTGATTCAGACATACCTGCATCCCCATGCATACATGCAAGCGCATGTGCACACACAGATACCAATACTCGTGAACACATACATCGACATATATACACAGCTGCATGCTCTCACATATGTATGTGGACAGCAGGCAGCAGGCACATATACTCTCACATCCACACATGTATACATAGGTACGTGTACATATACATCGGTACCTCATGTACACACGGACGCACACGTGGAAGTACACATGCGTGTACACACACACACATACACATCCAGTTATACAGACAGTTATTGGTATAGCCATATTCGTCTACATAGATTTAAATCTAAGTTCATTTATGGGTACATAGGTGCAATACTTTCGTTCGATGTAGACATGGTTATACATAGATATGAGCATAAACTCATTCCCAGGGTCAGATACATAATATTTTCATTTTCATTTGTGGGGTTTTTTTTTGGGGGGGGGGTTAGATGTAGGTGCACACGGGAGCGCCAGCGTACTCCTCCACATACATATACATACTTACAGATGCACGTCCCCACACGCATGCATGTACACAGATATACATGCATACACGCATACACACACATATGCTCTCCTTATATACATATGCAAAGATACATACCCACACTCCCTGAAGCACCGATATGTGCGCATGCATATACATACAGGTATATAGCGTGACATGCCATAAATGTGGGCACAGGTTTAATCCACATATACTTACATACGCATTAATAAATGCCCACGTACCCGGGATAGTGGTCTTGTGTGTGTGACTTGCGTGCAATCAGCTAGAATCAAAACCAAAACATACAACTCTCCACCCTCATTCCTTAGCCTCTGAGCAATGTGCATATGCACATTATATATATATATATATATATATATATATATATATATATATATATATATATATATATAATGAAAAAGTCTATATTCCAAATTTCAAAATGTTTGTCATCTTACTGTTTATTTCTTTAAGCATGTTAAAATGTTCAGTTCTTTGACAATACCTGTGTAAAATGTTTTTGACTTCTGATGGGGGTATGAGACGAATGGATTCGCCAATCATTTTTATAACCAACTGCTGTGCTAAACAACCAATGAAAACGTTGCAAAATTATTATAAAAATTGTCAATTTTGGATTCAATCAGTTTGCCGTTTGCTACGTCACGGACCGCATTTAATTCTTCGCCGCCATCTTGGTTACTGATCTGAACTACGCCGCCATCTTGGTTACTGATCTGAACTACGCCGCCATCTTTGTTCAACATAATATCTCAGAACTTAAGAGGTTAACTACGCCACGGATCGCATTTGATTCTTGGTCGCCATCTTGGTTATTGACCTGAACTATGCCACCATCTTTGTTCAACACAATGTCTCAAAACTTAAAAACCTGTTTCGTAGTGCAGAACCATTCATAAAATTATTTTGTCAATTTTTGAATTTATTCGATCCTTAACTCATCAGATCAGAAGAAAAGGAACTCATCAACTTTAAAAGAAACTAAGGGAAGATGGGCATGATTACAATATCCGAAAATCAGAATAGGAGTTGCAATTGTGTTTAAAATATATATATATAAATTTATAATATCAAGTGTCATCCCTTTTTATCATAAGATGGAATCACCCGATCATTAAAGATAAGATTCAAGCAGAGTTTTATAATTATATAGATACCAGCAGGGCTACCCAATATTGCCCATGGTAAAAGTATAACATAATTTCTACCCCTTACTTTTTCACCTCCTTTCACCCCACTTTTTTCTTCGTCCAGCCCATTCCTCTCTCTGAGTATACACACATACATAACTCGTGTCAGCATAAGGGAAATAATTCTGTGAAAAAAAATAAGAGTTACTTCCCTTTACATGATAACATTAAAAGATGTGAACACCTTGATGACATTAATTTTTTTTTTTTTTTTATTACTTTTTTTCACTCCAAACATGACATAGACATAGAACATAAGGGAATGTGGAATCTTGTCCAGCAGGCGACTGGGCAGAGTTGAGCAACAAAATGTTTGTTCACATTACATTTAAACTGATACACGTTAGTACAGTAGGGGAAGCATAGAATAGGAAGGGAATTCCAAAGTTTAGCAGTCTAAGGGGAGAAATTATTAGAGTAGAAGATTTTCCAGCATCTACAAATCTAAGCAGTGAAATGGGTAAGAGTTTGCTACTTGTCAAGTTGTGCCTTAGGTATATGTTATTTTAATTAATTATTCCATTCGAGCTTTAAATGAGATGAAATAAATATATTTGTGACATATTAAATAATATAAATGGCCACTTAACCTCTAAATAATGAATCTTTATTTTTTTAATCTTAGGCATTATATATCCGGGGCTTCACTGATTGAAACATACTAACTTTGTGGATGTTTGTTGTGTGTTTTTCAACTTTTAGCTGGACATACAGACATTTGTGCTTTATATAATAGCTTTGCTTGGTGTAATTTATTCATGGTTTTGTTGGTGTATATGGCAGCACCAGGTCCAGACTTATTTTATCTATGATAATAGGCAACGATATAATAAAACATGAGTTACTACTGTAACGGAGTTAGTAGTGCTTGTAGTAGCAGCTGCATGACACATATGCAAATGACCGAGCCAGTGCACGAAGTGACGTCACAGCAGAGTATGAAAAAGGAAAGAAAAACCAGACAGAAAAAAAAAGGACACATAGATGGCAACCAACAGGAACTTATGTAGGCGGCAGAGGACTAGAAAAAACTGTGTGAGGACGTGAGATGGACATATGGCCCCATGGTGGCGTGAAAGACTTTTAAGCATGTGTGAGATGGCAGTTTTTTGTTAATATCATGGTAGGCAAAATGAACTAAAAAAAAAAAACAAGTTGTTTGGAAAGTAACAGTCATAAATGCCTTTTATTAAAACTGAAAAAAAAAAATGCAGAGTCGAATTTCTTCTTTTTTGTTTGTTTCCTTGCGACTGTCTCAGACACAACGTGTTGGGTCTGAGTGTTAAAATGTAACAACACCATTTGAGAAAATTACCGACTATGTTACAATACGAGTTAAAAATCGATTACATCTCTAACTATCAAGACAAATAGCAGAGATAATATGTTTATTGGTCAGAACAGCTGTTTTCTGTGATAAGGACTTTGACTTGTCATGTCTGCTTTACGGCATATAAACCCTCTTTAGGGTTATGTAACACCTGAACACAACACTGACTGTAAAAGATTAAGTGAGCATAAGTTGCTATTCTACCCAAGACTGGAGATGCTGTGACCTTAGATTGCATACACTCGTGAGATCTTATTTTGGAAGCTTTGCAGAGTATGTAGTGACTATTCCAGATCCACTCTAACCTAAAGTGGTAGTACCTGTCCGAATCCAATTTATTGATTAAATAGAATATGTCCTTTATATGACATGAAACTATTTCTAAAACTTTTTCATACTTGCTAGGGAGGATCTGTTCTTACTCTATTATAACAGAATGGAAACTGCTTTGATTGTACCAAAGTCTAATTTGTCAGGGTGAGGTATGGTCTAGCTCAGTTCTAGAAGGGGCATTCTCTTTTTGAGGAGATTTTGTATATCGGCAATCGGCTAAAATACATCTATTGGGGAATACTGTACTTGGCTAATTTTTGTTATTCGAGCTTTCTTCTTGAGGAAGCTGACTATCTCCTCTTTCCAGTCGTGTGCCACATCTTGTTTTAATGATATCAAAGGAAATTTTAACTGCTTATGGAATAACTTGTATCGTGAATGACAACCACCTTGATATATCTAGTTGAAGATAGTAAAAAGTGTGAGCATGGGATATTTTGATGAGGGTGGGGTCGCTGCCCCATGTCTACCCTGATTTAAAGGTTTACTACTTATCAGGATCTAATCTATGGATTAAATAGAATCCATTATGGGTTTGAAGTAAAGCTGCCTTCTAACAGCCGGAAAAGCTACCAAAAGCCACCCAAATCTAAACGATTGTTGAGATGGCTTATTCTTCTATCAGCTGAAGTACGATCCTGGTCCCAAGCAGATCTAGGAGGTCCATCCTTCTTTGTCTTCTCACCCCTTGAGAAAGAGGATTAGTTTATTGTTAACCGCAGTTAACTGCAGTGTGAATATATATAGAAGTTAAACCAGGCTAGTGAAGATTGGGGACATACGTTGCATGGAGAGAAATAGTATGAGAATAATACTGTGGATGTGTAATGTGAATCTTAAAGACAAGCTTAGAGTTGATGACCTCAGAGGATGATTAAATCTGAACAGTTGGCAGAACAGGAGACTTTGATGGTATGGCCACATTGAAAGAATGGGTGAGAGTTGTTGAATTAGTAGAACAGTTGAGGTAGCAAGTTCAGTTCACAGAAAAACATGGGAGGAAGTGATAAGATTGGTCTTGAGAACAAGAAGGATAAATAAAGACCTAGTTCATTTGAAAGTCAGTTTCTAAAAGCTGTTCGACACATGCCCGCGTGTAAAACGGATATTAAAAAGATGATGATGATAATAACGATGATGATGATTATACACAGATATCTATTACACCAATCACCACCACCACCACCACCACCATTCCCACCCAAACGAAGTCAATGATTGTTTTAATGTCCCATATGTTCGAAATGTCAAATAAGTGCCTCGACAAAAATACAAAAAAAAAATACACCATGTCACTTCATCCAGGCCAGGCCAGTATGTCCTTTACATCTGTTACACTGACCAAACAAATGGAATCGATATTTGAAAGGCGACAGGAACCTGAAATAGTGTATTTTAATAACAAACCTCGTTTCGAGAGGAAAACACTAAGCAGAAACAGTGCAGAAGCAGGCAGAGTAAAAGAAAAATTCAATAATTTTTTGTTAAATCGCTGACACAATCCGACGTGATAGTGATAGCTTTCTTTTTTCTTTTTTTTTTTATTTGAAATATCACAGCATGGCGACAGTTAACATGTGACCACAAAAAGCATCTACTACTCGGAACAAATTTCCCAAGGGAAACCTGTGAAAGAACACCGATTCTCTACCAGAAACAGTGCATACAGTTGAATCCCAAACAAATTGCTTCATATTGCCCTTGTCATATATAAATTAACAGCAATATGATTTAGAAGTTAAATGCAGATATAGTTTGCAAGTCATTATGTATAATCAGTATTTTGTGATGCCCAAGGTTAGCTGCGTAACCCATACACGGAATTATTATTTTTTTTATTTGTTTATTTTTGATTAAGAAACACCACTTATCAAGGTTCAAAAGCCACTCGAAGAAAAGGGTCAATGAGTTGACAGTGGGCGGCAAGATATCATTGTGGTGATAAGAAATTATGGTAGAAGTTTGGACAGAATCTGATTATTTAAAAGGACTACTCAACAAAAATTTGTTCACATTGGACTTGAAAATGACAATGTTGTAGAAAACTGTGAAGTAGTCCTGCTGTATTTTGTTTCACAATTCTAGGAAATAAGCTTTGCTCATGGAAGTTTTGTTAAGTTTTAGGTACAAAGAGGCTGAAAAGGGGATTTATTGAAAGTGGTTGTATATAGACGAGTTTTTGTTGTGAATGTTTTAGAAGGAGGAACCAAAGATTGAAGCTCAGTCGAGCACCTGCCATGAAAATAACGATAGAGTAGAGAAAGACAAGCAATATCTTTTATGTGAGAAAGAGTTAGTGGGAGGAGTAAAAACATCGCCCACTAGATTACGAAGTCGGTTTTGTACGGTTTTAATGCAGATGTTGATTGGTTAGTATAGTCATGTGACGTAAAAGGAAGATGTCTCAAGTTAACTAATCAACTGTTGAGAATTACTTTATGAAGATACACAGGATTTCTATTAAAAATTAAAAATTATTTTAATAATTGACAGAAAAAAATATTTCTTGCTTGTATTTATAATATATCTCTCCTTGTCTGTCTGTTTCTCTTTTTCTCAGAAACTAAGTGACCGATCTATCTGTAATTTTGTATGGGTCTTTGCTATGATAAGTTGTAGTGAACAAAGTATTATGGTAGCCGTTCGATACACAATAAAGGATTAATAGAGATTAATAGGGATTAGTCTCCAAAAACACCATATTTACTCTAAACGTTTTCTCAGAAACTGCTGGACCGATTTGACTGGAACCTTCAGTCTGACTAGGTGCAACGAACTAGTATGAACTCAGCATAGTTGATTTTGTAGTCTGTATTACAACTGTCGACCAAGAGAAGAGTATATCAGACATGTTGTATGCAGTGTGAGTATATATAGAAGTGAAACCTGGCTAGTGAAGATTGGTAACTTGGGTTGTGAAACGTGGGTCCTCTACAGACGTCACAAAAAACAACTAAACCACTTCCATCTTCAATGTCTTCGGAACATCTTGAACATTCGCTGGCAAGACAAGATCCCAGACACTGATGTTCTCGAGAGGTCCAAGCTCCCAAGCGTCATCACTACGATCCGCAAAGCGCAAACCCACTGGGTAGGCCACATGTATCGGATGACAGACTTGCGCATACCAAAACAACTGCTCTATGGTGAACTCCGGTGTGGAATGAGAAGAGCCAGTGGACAGCGCAAACGGTTCAAAGACACTCTGATGTCCTATATGAAAGACTTCAACATTGACGTGAACTCATGGGAAAGCAGTGCTTCCGACAGGCCAACCTGGCGCCGCTTGGTACTCGAGAGCTCTCTGCTCACGGAGGCAAGACAAACTGAATCTGCAAAAGAGAAGCGCGCTGCGCAAAAAGCCCGAGATGCTGAAGTGACCGTCTTCAGCCACTGGTGTCCAACATGTGGCAGGGGCTTCCGCGCCCGGATTGGACTGATCAACCACCTGCGGACACACAACTAGTTGTCTATGGTCATAATTGACTCCGATTGACGAACACACACATATATAGAAGTGAAACCTGGCTAGTGAAGATTGGGGACATGCGTTGCATGGAGAGAAATGTATCCGTTCGATACACAGCGGGCGATTAATACGGATTAGTATTTAATGTAAAAACGAATACAAATTTAAGCATATTTAACCATCAAGTTGGCATAAGTCAACGGGCTATAACTTTTACCCGTTGTTAAGGGCTAAAAAGTCTAGTACGTTGTAATTTGAATCGTTTTGAAGAGAATATATACTTGATCAAATGTATTGCGGAAATTATGAAAAACAACATTGATTATCGAGGGTTAATATTGTCTATCAAATATAATTGCATCTGCTGAAAAAGCCGATTAATATCTACTTTAGCTGCACTGTCAACATTTTCTACGTTGATTTCAGTGTAACATTATAAACCTCTTATAAAACTAGAGGCAACTTGAGTTAGTGTTAAAAAAAACAGAGATCAGTATTATTTCGATTCTTCAGACTATTGTTCTCATCTTGAGTGTTATTTGTATAATGTTTCAGTCGATGTAACCGCGACCTTCTTCAGATGTATCTTCTCGAACGTCAAACACAGGAATATGCAGGGAATTTCGAAGGAAACCCTTTACTTAATCTATTGAGGTAGCATGCCCTTGTTCCGTCAGCCATAACCGGATAGAAGAAGTAATTTGTAGTTGTACTTTGACTGTTGCTGCACTTTAAACTCCAGAAGAGTGTAACTTTAAACTCCAGAAGAGTGTAACTTTAAACTCCAAAAGTAACTTTTATAACTGTATTTTACCAAGTATTTTATCTAACACGCCACTCAAGATAAGAACAGTAGTCCGAATAATCCAAATAATACAAATTATCAACCTCATCTAAAAAATTCAGAAACATAATTGTCAGAGATTCACTTAAAACTAGAATAATAAAAATGAAATTAGGGATTGCATTAAAGAAAAAAAAATGATTGGTATCAACAAAACGAAATATCAGTACAGGAAGTTGTTTAAAGGAAGACGAAACGCACAAATGATTTAGATAAACGCACAAATGATTTAAACTTTCCTTTTTATTTCCATTACATTGGAATATCGTTAATATTTTATCATATTAGTGGCCTGGAAAGGCTACAGGAGAGAGAAACGAAGCAGCAAAACTGAAGCTGGCCTGCAGAATATATATATATATATATATATATATATATATATATATATATATATATATATATATATATATATAGGCAAATTTAGGCATATTTAGGCATATTTTATTGGTTTGAAAATATAGGTTCTTCTTTACCAATTGTCATAAAATTTTGACCATAGAATAGTATTATAATCTTCAAAAAGCCTGCAAATTTTCATGTAGTTTCGTTCCATAGAACCAGAGATATCAGCATTTCAATATTCAATTTGGCTACCAGTATATATATTTCCCCAAAACGTCTGGCCTTGATGGAGAGGAGACTAAAACTTGTTGCTATGGTTTCAAATGATCTGAAATGACAGCAAGGGGAGACTTGATTTCAAATATTTCTCCTATGTTATATCTCCCCTCTTTGGTTTTCATACATAAAGTAAATTTCACAGTGTATAAGGATTATTTGATACTGGAGATAATTAAACAATAGCCTAAACTTCTCCTGGTGTTATTTAACACCTACGAGTTGATTATTTATTTTTAAAAAAATCATTCGTTTTAGTTGTGTTTTGTTTTTAAGGTTGTAAACTTAATCACATAAAAAATAAAAAGTCATCAAAGTTTTCCGCAATGCCGTTCATAAAAGAAAACTATTCTGACCATAACGTAAATACTATTTTCAGGTTTTACGGTCGGGTTTTGTCTGATAAAACAGATGCAGCTTGGAGGCCATGTATTTTATGAAAGAAATTGGGGCAAAGTGAAGATCCAAGCTTTATGATAAAAGCAAAGAAGCTTAGTTTTATATGCATTAAAAATAACCAGCCACCCTTTTTCCCACTGCACCACATGCTTCAATTTAGGAGAGAGATAATTAGATAGATTTTAATTATTAATGATCTTGGAATTGTTGTCATAGGTGATTGCGTCATCTGTGTGGATTTCAATGAATGATCTTAGAATGTGATTTGTGAGATCATTAATGAAGATCAGGAAGTGGGTTGGGCTCGGAATGGATCTTTGAAGCCTGTTGGCATTGATATTATATTTATATGGAAGTTCAGTGCATTCATTGTTCTCGAGAACCGTTTTTTTTAATAATTACTTAGATGATTTGCAAAGGCTAAAAATAACGGCTGCAATTGTTTCCCTTATTTCATTTGGTATTTGTCGAGATTTGGGATGAAACTAATCAAAGGTTTGAAACGATATTTTTAAGCCCTGAAATAAAATCCTGATTTACATTTCATGTTTTTTATCACGTTTTTGAATTTTTGAGATAAAGATTGGTTAATCGTATTCTTTGGATTCTTCAGATTACTGGTTTTACCTCGACTGTCATTTTTCACAACGTTTCGACAACGTGCTGAGAACAAAGATGGCGGCCATCTGAAGAATAGTTCTCATCATGATCAGGACGGGCTCCTTGCCCGGACCAATGTGACTCTTCCTCTCCAGAGTTTCCTGTCTTCCATTAGCTGCCTCAGATTTTCAGGTTCACAGTTGGCGTCGTGTGCTATTTGCTGGATGTACATGGATCTAGGTCGTCCTTTGCTTGCGCGTCCGTGTCGTGGTGTCCATAGCAATACATCACTCACCAATTCATGCTTGCTCCTCAGTGACCGGCAAATCATAGGCGTCTTTCCCTGATGGTATTAGATATGGCAGGTAGGTTGCCATAAAGTTGCTGCTTCGTGGGATGATTTTGCCAAGATATATTTAATACTGTTCGTAGCATACGGGTGTATGTGCCGTCTAGTTTTCTTTCCAATCTTTTGGCGAGTGTCCAGGTTGTAGCACTGTAAACAAGGACAGACTCTACACTGCCCTGAAGAACTGCCTTTTCAGTGTGTTAGTTAGCTCCAAAATCCATACTGAATGCAGCCCATGCTTTTGAAATGCGAATTTCAATATCTCTCGCCGTGGAAACTATGTTGATGCCCAGATACGTAAACTCAGCGACTTCTTTCAGTATTGATCCAACCAAAGCCCTGATCTCTCCTTTCACATTGAAAGTCATAAACTTTGTCTTATCCGCATTAATGTGGAGACCAACGTAATTTGCAGACTTTTTTAGCTTGCGTAACAGTGTTTGGGCATCAGCAGTGTTGTTCGCGAACAAAGCAATATCGTCTGCGTAATCTGCATCAGTTATGTGTATTGATTGATGACGTCTGTTTCTGGATTCATTCAGCGTGTTGTGTATATCAACAGAGGTGTACAAAGTCAAGACAGACAATGAAAAGAAAAGGGGCAAGAGTATCTCCTTGTAGAACCCCGGTGCGGATGTCAAAAAATTCAGTGTCCCCATCTGGGGACCTGACCATTGCTTGAGTGTGCTCATATTGCATCATGATAGCATTAATGACTTCATTTGGAATGCCATATGCTTTTAATATGCTGGCTATTTTTCCTCTGTGTACAGAGTCAAATGCTTTGGAGAAATCTACAAAGATCATGATTGCCTCAATGTTTTTTGCTTTGACTTCTTCAATCAGTCTCCTAACAGTAATTATTTGACTAGTAGTAGAGCGATTCTTTCTAAATCCATTTTGGTTCTTCCTGAGTACTTCTTCGATCTTTGGTTGGATACGGTTGAGAAGCATGGCATTGTAGATTTTTGTTGCAATTGGAGTGAGTGTTATTCCTCTGTAGTTGCTTGGTATGCTTAGGTCACCCTTCTTGGGGAAGGGAAGTATGCATCCTTCCTTCCATATATGAATAACTTTTTGTTTATATACAGCATTGCATGAATCAAGAAGAATAGTCCTAGTCAGATAAAAATTTTTCTTGAAGGAATTTAATCAAATTATTATTTGTATTATATGGATTCATCGGACTACTGTTTTTATCTTGAGTGTGAAATTTTGACGGAGTTTCAAACGGAACCCTTTATTTACTTCACGGGGTTAGCATGCTCTCGTTCCGTCAGACATGACCTGTTGTGCAGTAATTAGAGTACTTGGAAAAATCAATTGTAAAAGTGATATTCTCCTGAAGGTTGAAGGTTCAATCCTCAGCGTGGACGATCAAAAAATACAATTGCGAATGTATCCAGTCATAGTTGATGAAACAAGAGCATACTACATACTACAAGATACACCTGAAGAAAGTCGGAGGTTACAGCGACCGAAAAGTTGTGAAAAATGCACTCAAGGTGAGAACAGCAGTCCGAAGAATCCATATAATACGAATGTTTTTTGTTTGTTTTTGTTTTTTTGTTTTAGTAACTACATTACCGTTATGACGGCACCATACACCCCTAAGAAAAGGAAGGCTGTAGTAAGTTTTAAACTTACCTTATTTGATGTAAGCGCACAAACTAGCAGGAAGACCCGACGTTGCCCATGATTGAATGAGGATCAACAGATGTTCTACCCTTCCAACATTTTTATTGTCATGGAAATCGATGAAATTGCCCATTTTTCAATCAAATCAATTGATTGCCTGCTCTGAATTGAGAGAAAGCGTCACATGCCTCCCTGCAGTTACTTAGTGCACAATACATTGTAGTCTACATTGCACCGTAGAGAACCTACTGTTGATTTTATGATATTATTTTTATATCATGGTTTGAATTAAAGTTTAAAATGCAAAAATTAAGTATCATCGTCCAATTGTGCTCTAAACAGAAACATTCATTTCAAACTCACCTCTGTCTTATCGGAGAACCTACTGTTTTTGTACGTTGGTATTAAACTTCTTAAATGCAACATGATTTTAGGCTGTATAAGGGTGTTAACTTTGGTCAAAATCGGACTGTTCCTTCTTTAATCTTATTTTTTGCGATTACACTCTCAGACACATAAAGTACATTTGTGTGAAATTTGAAAAAAAATCGGCCCAGCCGTTTCGGAGTCTATAGAGAATGAACACACACACACATACACACAAAGTAAGTTTTATATATAAGTAGAGACAACTACAGGGTAGGACTATAAAATTGTCGCCCTAGAAAAGACGACATGATTCCATTTCAGTTTGATGAAAACCGGTTTTCTTTTTTTGTTGTTACAGATCATCTACTAGTTGGGCAGTTGTGTACAAATTCCAAAAGCAATAGGAGCCTTTTATTATGTCTGAAAGTGACACAATGTTCAATGAGCTAGATTGGAGATGCGCCGCTGTACAACTCACGCTCTCTACCGATCTAACTTATGACAACAGGGCCATTGGCAGCACCCTCAAAATGCAAATCTGAACGGTTCAACGCTTAAGGGCACAGCTCAATGCATCGGACATCCCTTTGGAGGTGGTGGGGAGAAGCCCAAGGCCGAAGACACCACCAGGAAGACCCGGACCAAGGAGTTCATCGAAAAGGTCCAGGCAGTCATTTATAAAACTACCAGCTGCCTGTTTGGTAGATTGCCAGAGATTTAGGCGTCTTATACACAACTGTGAATGCATGTGTGAAGGAGGACTTGAAGTGTAGGTCCTACAAGTGCCAAACAAGCCAGATCTTGACTGGCAAAACAAAGAACCTCAGGCTAATCATGTTCGTTAGGTTACTCAACTAACTGAAGCATCCCAAGAAGCCAAACATGCTCTGGTTCTTTTCAGATGAAAAGAACTTCTGCCAGGACCAAGCGCACAACAGCCAGAACCATCGCTGGATTGCACAAATAACAGGGACATGCTCAGAGTGATGAAAACAAAGTTTTTGGCCACGGTTATGGTCTTTGGTGTCATTTCAAGTGAGGGCCACATCATGCCACCTCACATCTTCGAAGTCGGTTTGAAAGTCAACACCAAAGTGTCCCTGGATTGCTGAAGAGTGTGTTGATCTCCTGGTGTAATCAGGGGGCTGCTGGCAGACCCTGGGTGTTGTAGCAGAACTCGGTGCCGGATCACAAGTTCAAAGAGACCCAAGCTTGGCTTCAGGAGTGCTAGGATTTTGTATCCTTCTCTCCCTACCCCCCTCCTTCCCCAACCTAAATCCGCTGGACTACTTCGTTTAGTCTTACAGCGAGAACATCATCAACATGACCTACCATAAAGCCAGCCTGATCGCCACCATTTGCCAAGTATTCGCCAAGCTTCCACCAGCGCTTGTGGAAAAGACATGCTCCCAGTCTCGAACTCGTATCAAGGTGATGATAGGGGCTGAAGGTGGTTACATTGATTATATGTTAGCTCTACTGCATAATCAAGTTACCTGAACTGATTTTTTCAATAAAAGTTTTAAAATAAAGTTGTAGTGTTGTTTTCTTTAGAGCGACAAATTTAGCATTCCACCCTGTAATATAATGTGCGCATGCATAAAAATAGCCCTATTATTCATATATATGTTAATCTTACGTAATTTTTATTAAAAAACTTTCTTTAATTCTAAAAATAAATCAATTATTAAATATGACTAATTTGGTGATTGTTGCAAAGCTAAATACAACATAAAGCCAAAGCAAAAGGAATTTGCAGGTTTGTTTTTATTTGCATATTTTAAACTCGAACAAATTGTCGATTTAAAAAAAGTTTTGTGGCTTTGTTTTTATTTTATTACGAATCTGCAGAATTTTTCAAACCGGAAGTTGTAAACCGGATGAACGGTTTCAACGACCAAGCAAAACGATTTGAGTTTTATAATATAATAGATATAATCATTATTCCAAGTTAAGCTAAGGTGCAAGAGTACTCAATACAATGTAGAGCAAGATTTACTTTTTATTTGTTTTTATATAAACATTTAAGTATCGCTACACAACCATGAGTATGTTTCAGTCAATTAGTTATAGATAACCAGAGATTTCATCAGGCGATGCTGCTTTTCTAGAAGTTCAATCCTTAATCTTAAGGACTAAGGATTAAGGACTGAACTTTTGGAAAAGCAGCATCCCTGATTAAATCTCTAGTTATCTATAACAAGTTGACTGAAACATACTCATGATTGTGTAGCAATAGCTAACTGTTTATATATGGACATGTATGTAAAAATGGAAATAAATGGAGAATTGAGAGAATAAAATATCCATCAATTAGTAATTGTTGACTACAAATATGAACAGAGTTTTGTAAATTAAAAATTGAAAAAAATAAAATGATTTCAAAACATTTTTATATCTAAACTTTTATGAAAATATGAAAGTTATTTTCCATCAATAAGTGTTTATTTATGAAAACTCGCGTTTGCTAAAGAAAGTTGAGTATGTAGTCACAAGGCTTAGAGATGTGTATGCCAATATGTTCATAGTGTGAAAATATGCATAAGTAATATACGTATGTGAGTATTAGGCAGCGTGGCATTGTGTGTGTGTGCTGGTCATCCTTGTTCTTGTTACTCCATGTATAGCTGTGAGTGGAAATTTGTTTCTGTCCGCCTTACTCTCACTAGTTTACATTATAAAAGCCACTGTGTCTGTCTGTTTCTCTCCATATTTTCAAACTCTATCTCTTTTAAAACTAAAAGTCGCAGAGCAGTGCTAGGAACCTCAAATGATTGTTTTTTTTTTATGAATTGTTCTTTTATAGATCTTTAACCGGTTAAAATAGATTTTAAGGGGTCAAAATTGAAAAAATCGTTATACATTTTGTACATTCATCTTGGTTTATTTTTAATCAGTTCATATGCGTGTCATGTTTGTACAGTGGTAACGTCACCAGCTTTGAATGCTACAGTTTTGCTTTCGGTTTTGATTCTAGCTGATGGCACCCAAATACTTGTTTCTTTTGTTGTTTTTTTTACTTTGAAAATCACGACTCTATAATAATATACACGGAATCTGGACACATTAAAATATCACATTTAAGCATATTTTACGACCGGACAAAGCCAGGCACCACACCTCCACTAGTGTGTAAGAATATGTTTACGAGATGAAGAAAGCTTGTATGTGAGTTATTAAAGTGTTCCTTTTCATCTCCATGAAGAAGAGTGTGAATCCCAACGAAGCGAAGAAAAAAAAAAGAAGGTATTTATTCAAGCGATTTGCTTTATAGCGTTCATTCGAATCGCGTCTCAATTTCAATAGAATTAAATCAGGGCAAAGTCAATTAATAATATATCAAATGTGTGGGTGTTTGTTTCATCGTCTTTTACTTTTAGCTGGACATACGCACACACATACACACAAAGATAACGAAATACCAAGTTCTTATGTATGACATGAAAAGAAACTGGGATCTTAGGAAGATCTCTATTTTTCCAGTAATTATATGGGCAACTGGACTCATGAAAAAGAATTTCAAAAACTAATTGGCAAATATACCCGGTGAACTAAGTGCAAGAGAAATTCGAACAATTACACTTAAAGGGACGGTCAGAATCTTAAAAAGATCTCTTGGTCGGAATATATGAGATAGCGGGGGAATGTTTAGCATCCGGAAGGATGCCCCATCCCCAGCTTGTACAAACTAATAAGAAATTAAAAAAAAAAAAAAAGACAGACAAATTACTATATAATAGATAACTTAATGCTATATCTGAAGAGGGACATGGACAAACTCAGCTGACCATAAATAAACCGGTTAACTGCCCATTTGCACTCGTTGGATCAAGCGCGAGTTCAATGTTGCTAATGCAAACGTTTAGAAGAGGGAAATACAAAGTTATCAGACTTATTAAGATTGCAAGTGAGATTAATTATTGACTAACTAGAAACTCCTTCTTGTGCAATGTACCGTGTCAGTGGGTACACATTGTCTCTCTGAACAGAAGGAAGTCAATCATATACTGAGATGAATTCGTAAGGGATCGATAAAAAATAAACGCAAGAAAGAGCAACAAACAAAAACATCGAGAATTGGCTGCAGAAACTGAAATTAATCGAAGCCTTTTCTCTTTTATAGATACGCCTATTTCGTGCAGCCTGTTACCGGATCTGCAAAACAAAGGGTACGCGCTGCTTATGGTCCCTTTAATGTCTATCAACATACGGATTTAATGCGATCACTGACGTGACATTCTCAATCTCCAAACATTAAAATAATTCCATTATGCAACATATATGAATAGCTTTGGCGGCTACAGCTGTTTGATGGCTCTGAGTAAGCAAGCTACTCTAGGCTGCCAAAAGTCATATTCTTCAGACGAACAAATCTTTTATTATTATTATTATTATTATTATTATTATTATTATTATTATTATTATTATTATTATTATTATTATTTTTATTATTTTTATTATTTTTATTTATTTTTTTTTTTTTTTTTAGAAGATACTACATTTCATTTTTTCTGTCCTCGGTCAGTGAAGGAGAAATCCTTCTAAACTGATCACTCTGAGTAGGCAAGCTAGTCTGGGCTGTCAAAAGATATGGTCTTCAGACGAACGAATCTTTTATTTCATTTATTTATTTATTGCTAGGAGATATTACATTTCATCTGTTCTGTCCTCGATCAGTGAAAGAGAAATCCTTCTAAACTGAGGCAATTTTTATTTTTAGTCCATTATTAAAACCCGGCCTTTATTTTTATAATCTGCCCTCGATTTAAATATTTTCCGATTATACAATATTTTTTCTTTTCAATTTATTTTTTATTCTTTTCTGCTAGTTTTCCAGAGAGTTAATGTTAAAGTGTAGTATCTGTTCTGATATACTTTTCCTTGCCTATGCTCTCTCAGTGAAAGATAAATCCTTCTGGACTGAGGCAATTTTTATTTTTGTTTCAATTAAAAATGACCTTTGTCGGGGGGGGGTGAACTTCTCCCACAGTATAAACTCATCTTAGGTCCAACTCTGCGCTTGTGGGGGGGGGGGCTAAGTAAATAGGGACAGACGATTCTATACCAAAAGATTATGGCACAGATTGACAAAAATCCTGCATACTTCTTGCAAAAATACAAACATGTGGTAGAATGTTCTAATCCCGTTGTCCACATCGGCCCATAGCGCAACGGATAAAGTGCTTAATACCCGGTTATGGTGGAAGAAACAAGAAAAATATACCCCCCCCTGTATTAAATAAAGGTTTCTGTTCGAAAATCCATACAGATTCCAGAGTTTGACGTAACAATTCTCAAGTTCGACAAGACACACTTGAAGTAGATCACAAGTTACGTCGATGCAAATAATAATAACCAAGATGAAAACAGTAGTCCAAATATTACAAATAATGTAAATTATTATGCCTTATCTAAAAAAAAATTCTGAAACAGATATGTTTTGTTTTTAACTCTGTGGGCGTTCTTTGATCCAAAAATGGTAGTACTATTGAACCGGCTGGGCACAGCTGCCGAGGTCAGAAATAGTGATTAAAGAGGAAGAGGGGAGGGGGGGAGTTTCGTCGCCATAATATCGTCAATTTGTCGAAATGAATAAATCTGAAAGTGGGTCCCATTTCTCATCATCATATGATTATATGATTACTAGCAGGCCACCCGGCGTTGCCCGGTCGTAAAATACGCATAATATTTTAATTAATGCAAAGTTCATATTTATTATAAACAGAAATACTGTAGATAACGAACGTAACGTTAAATTTCTTTAAAAAAAAAATGAAATAAAAATAGACGGAAAGAAATTGAGACATGTGCATGCGAGTATTATGTTTTGTTTTTTTTTCTGGACAGTTCACTTCACTTCTTATAAATAAAACAAAAAATCACTCAAGCTGGGATCGAAGCCAAAACCTACAGACAATGAGTCAAGTACGATAAACATTAGGCCAGCTTGACACGATCTCTAAAGACTGTTTTCAAACCTATTTATTCTTAACATACGCAATCTGTCATGTAAACGATTCACGCATGCGCGTTCGTGAAACAGTTGACAAACAGATAAAAATCCGACCCCCCCACCTCCACACACACGTACCAATTTTTCCATTTTAATTCATAGAATCTCTTTTTCTGGTGAAAACCGATTAAAAAGTTTTCCACATGTCTGAATTTGTTTGTATTCGTTGTATATAGGTTGAGAAGTGTCCCCCCCTCTCTCTCTCTCTCTCTGTCTCTCTCTCTCTCTCTCTCTCACACACACACACACACACACACATTCTCACTATTATGGATATATAGATTATATTCAGTCTTTGAAGTTTTAACCTTTAAAAGTATACAAAAAAATTTTTTTTACACATCATTCGTTAGAAAACCATCTAGTCAGTAAGTCATCTAATCACCTGCAATCACCGCATCAACTCGCTCTCGAATTTACTATAGAACTAATAATTTATTTTTTAAGGGATCATCAGTTGTTTTCCATGAAACACTGTTTCGGGGATTTAAAAACAAAACAGTATATTATATATATATATATATATATATATATATATATATATATATATATATATATATATATATATATATATATATATAAACATCGTTATCGGGGAAGAAGATGAGAAATAAAAAGAGGAGAGAAAGCGCGTTTCGGCACGAAAGAAACTCTTTAAAAGATGCAGGACTTGTTAATACTTCAAAAGTTTGCAAGATGTCAAACGACCGTGGACCGTCGAACGAATTGCAGACATAACAGCTGATTATAGCTGCAGACTAAGAAACTGCTAATTGATCCTGACAGGGAAAAGTAGAAATGCGGCCATATTCTATTGGTTTTGAAAATACGGCTTGGTGTTGAAACGAACGGCAATAAATACCTTTTCATTCAACAGAAATGTGTGTCGAATTTAATTATTTGCCTTTGCAACGGAGTCTACATGCTCCATAAAACGTTAGCGAAGATTATTTACATGTTACGCCGGCTGCGATATGTTATACAGCTTGAAAAAAAAGTGACTTCCAAACTAAATTATTTTTTGCCAGATTTTTATTTATCTGACTTTCTCTCGAATCCATCCTTAATCACAGGTTACGTCGACTGAAAAGTTATGCAAATAATAGCAACCAAGATGAAAACAGTAGTCCAAATAATGTAAATTATTATGCCTTATCTAAAAAAAAATCTGTTTCATCGCCATAATATCGTCAATTTATCGAAATGAATAAATTTGTAAATATATAGAAACAGAAGAAATTTCATCTTTTCTGTCCTCGGTCAGTGAAGGAGAAATCCTTCTAAACTGATCACTCTGAGTAGGCAAGCTACTCTGGGCTGTCAAAAGATATGTCCTTCAGACAAACGAATATAATTGAAGTTATATTATATATGGGTGGTGGCATTGCATTAATCTGCAAAAGATCTAGCTAATTTGCATATTCTTTTAAACATTCATTTTAATTAATTCCCTAATAGTTCTCCCGTTTATGGGATGATCATCTTTAGTTAACTATTACGTGTAATTATATTCATGTAGATGTTCTATATGGTTTATACTTCCCACCTTTTTTTTTTTGGGGGGGGGGGCTCTTTCTCTGTGAACTTAACCCACTATTGTAACTTGTTTTCTGTGGCTCGTCAACAGGCGTTATTCTGCCTTCTTCCACCGGTTGACAGGGACCCGGTGAGGGTTGGAATGTTCACCCAAGGGCAAGGAACGTGAGCCGGGCACCCGCCACCTCCCACACTAAGGTACCTGCGTGCCGCAATCGGCTCCATGATGGAATAAAATTGTGAGCCCTCTCTGATTCTTAACTAACCCAAGAACTCTCATACATTCTTCCAACATGGCTATACCATCAAATTTTACTCTTCTGCACATATCAATCTGAAAAGATCCTTTCATATACAGTTATCCAAACTAATTTATCTCTGCTCAGGTGTTAATTTATTCATCTTTTCTCAAGTCCATATTTAACACTTACTCCTGTGGCGTGTGAGAAATACTACTACTACTACTACTACTAATAATAATAATAATAATAATAATAATAATAATAATAATAATACTTCTACTATGAGAATAACGTTGAAATGTAGGGAAGAGAAAAGGGCATCACCTACTTGATTTCGAAACCGGTTTTGAACTCTATCGAGGCAGGATAGAGCGTGCCGAGCAGCTCCTGCCAAGATGTGGCAACAGTAATCCATTTTAGGGTGTACCTGCCTCTTATACAGATACATAATGCATCGGCAGTGAGATTCTTGCTGGAGCGGTAGAGTGATCCAACCATTTTCTCGGCGATTTTGGCAACAGATTTGATGTATGTGTTCCATTTCAGATCAAGAGTGAAGGTCATTCCCAAAAGCTTGTCAAGACATAGAGCTTCCTCAAGACGAGAGCCATGCATTTCAATTGGGGTGTGACGGGGTCAAAGCGATTATAATGAAAAGAAAAGAAACTTGATTTTCGATGTATTAAAATTAATCAACCACCTTTTTCCTCATTGCGCCACGTTCTCAAGATCAGAAAAAAGAGAATCAGAAAGGTCTTGGTCATTGCTGGCCTTTGAAGTATAATGATCTAAGAATGTGAAATACATTTTTATGAATACCTCAAGGCAGATCTTCAGTGATGCACAGCTCTCATTGCCAATTTGAGGTTTTGCATCATATCAGCTCAGGCAGTAACCCGAATTTGCCTCCGGATGCGCCAGATCGTCTCCCTGAAAGCTATCAGCTACATGTGCCGACATTACAAAAAATGGTGTTCCTAAAATCTACGGCCTTTCTTTTTGACAATACGACAGCAGGCATCATGCTGGCGCGTTATTGAAAATGAGCCTAAGTGAATATTGTGAAGGACAGGAAAGACTCAAAGCTACTTTCTTCACTTCATTTCCTACTAATTTATTTTCCGTGATTCAGACTTTTTTTTTTTTTTTTTTTTTGCGGAATCCATTTGGATGCAGATAACACTTTATTTGTGTGATCCGATCGTTTGCTGGGGAGACTTACTTGATTTGTTGTGTGGACGTTTCTTTAAAATGTTATGTCCTGGGAACGGCAACCAGCTCCCCAGGTGATAGACACGATCAAACTATAGGCATTTCCCATTCAAACTAAGGGGTTGGTACGATACAAACTTTTGTTGCTTTACGGGTTCAATAGAGTTGATTAGGGTTGATTTGACGTCAGCTGCATTTGCTGGTACTTCTTTTCTTGACGTAATTACGGGCAGGAGTTTATCGTCGTAACAGGGACCGCTTTGCTGGAATTGAACGCGTGCAAAAAAATAAGCGACAAGACATCTTTTTTATAAAAATAAAATCATTTTATTTTTAACAATTAAAAGGACAGTTTCAAGAAACGTCCACATGAGAAACTAAGTAACTCTCTCCAACAAACGATCAGATCACATTTGTAATTTCCTGAAGAGAACGAGCTCTCTTGCTGTTCCTACTGTGCTTATTTTTCTTATCGCTTTGCATAGTATAACTATATGTCGTGTCATGCTACTAAGAAAACCAGTTATAGGGGATCTAAGAATTTCGATTTGGGTAAACCGTAAAAAAAAAATAGAACCCAACACAATAACGTAGGAATAAAAGTCAGTACAAAAGACAACGTGTATGGACAAGAAGACAATTTATTCTTTACAGCCAGAACAGAATCAGTTTATAACCACAGTGTCTAAATAATAGTTGCCTCTACTTTTCAAACGTGGTAATTTCTTTTCTGTTTCTATGTGAAAAGACAAGGAAATGTAATTATATGCATAATATCTAAATTAGTTTTGGGACGATAATTGGGAATCGGAATCAGGACTCGGAAAAATCGGAACTTTTAGGGTATCAGAATCGGGAAAATTAGAGCGTATTTTACGATGCCAAAACTCATTCCTTTAATTATCTATTTTATTTTGTTTTTATAAAACGTCTTCCATTACTTGTAGTATATAATAAAATAATAAATATTTGTTGATTTAAACATTCAGCATGACTAAAATCTCTGAATCACCCCCTCACATGTGTATTTTTACGTCTGAGAAAATACATGCACCTTTAAGATGTGTTTTGATAGTAATTGGAAGAAAATAACAACTTTAAAGTAAAATATTTAGAGATTTATAAAGAATCGGAATCGGAATCGGTAATTGTATCGGAATCGGGAATTTCGTACGGAATCGGTAATTGTATCGGAATCTGGAAAAATATTGGAATCGTCCCAACACTAATCTAAGTGTTTTGGTTATCTTTCAGATGCAAGGTTCATTGTTTACTTGCGGTTTTAACGATGTAAGATTCCGTTGTACGGAAGACCAAATCGGCCAAAATGTCTATGATGTTTTTATTGGCGCTTTTCTTCGTATTTTTAATAACATTTTTTTGTACCATTTACAAGTTCTTTTTACAAATAATTTTTTTTAATACTGTAATAGTAAAATAAAGATACATTTATTAATTATACGGAAAAAGTATCTCGTAATGTTTTCACACGAGATTTTTTTCCTGTTGATTTCTCTTTTTTTTTTTAATATTAAAATTGATTTAAAGTGATTTTCAAGCCTTTAACATGACGGAGTTTATAATGAAAACCAAATTACCGTTAAAATTAAAATAATCTTTATTAGAAATTTGTAACAAAATAACAAAATTATAAAACTATTAGATTAAAATAGAGAACTTTTAATTAAACAACGTGAACATTTTATAATGAGTGTTTTCATTAAATGTATTTTTAATAATAAAAAAAGTGAACTTTTTTTACTTAAACTTCATAAAAAAAACGTATCCAATATAGAATTTTACTAAAATAATTTTCCTATTACAGTATTAAAAAAAGTATTTGTAAAAAAAACTTGTAAATGGTGCAAAAAAATGTTATTAAAAAATACGAAGAAAAGCGCCAATAAAAACATCGTAGACGTATATTATCATTTAAACAGTATATCAATTTAAATATTTAAATTCAGTAAATAAATTTAAATATTTAAATTATGGCCGATTTGGTCTTCCGTACAACGGAATCTTACATCGTTACAATCGCAAGTAAACAAGGAACCTTGCATCTGAAAGATAACCAGTGTTTTTGCACCACTTTATTCGATCGTTTTCAGAAATAAAGAAGCTTGGGACTAAGAGGGTTAACGCGAATAATGGCAAACGGAGGTTGTAGTCCTAAATTGTCGCGAAGTTCGTTGGAGCAGACTGAAATAAAGGGATTCACTAACAACACAAAACAGGATATAGAAAAAGTATTCATTATTAAAACAATAAAATTTACAAGTTTTTGCAAAACTTATTGTGTTTGCGGTTTTAGAGAAAGTCCAACTATAAAGTTCTTTTAGGTCCAAAGAATTAGACGGCTCTTGTAATGTTCGTGTAGGCACAAAATTTTAGGAGAGTAATTTTCCTACCTGTTGCTTTATGAACGAGCTGTGGTTAAAAGAGGAAGAGACTATTGTTCTAAAAGCGAACCCGATAAACGGGGGTCCCTGATTGGTTAATTAGACAGACCCTATTTTTAGATTGTTAGTGTATTAAAGGGAGGTAAGTGGGAATGATAAACCCCTTTTTTTTATAGAGTCTGTTATATTAGACATATAGATATATGAGTTTCTAATTTTTTTTTTTTTTTTTTTAGATGAGGATTGGTTATTCGTATTATTTGGATTCTTTGGACTACTGTTCTCATCTTGAATGTTATTTTTAAAACATTTCTGTCGATGTAACTACTAATGTTACTACTACTGGTACTTCTCTTATTGACGTCATTACGGGCAGGGTTTTATCGTCGTTGGTGATTACCACGAGAATGAAGGGAATTAAGAACTTAATAAACGCTCAATTCGGGCGCGGGCATTAAGCAACCCTTAGTGTTCGAACGACAAGAAGTCGTGAACGTTGCATAAATGATAGTTGACTGCCTCTTAGTTTATATTTCCTAGACAGTACCCACCCTTAAGTATTTTTTAAGGGATTTGATAATTATAATTAAATAATAACTATTCTATTATACCTACACACACATATATATACACATCATATATATATATATACATCATATATATATATACACATCATATATATATATATACACATCATATATATATATATACACATCATATATATATATATATATATATATATATATACACACATTTAAATAAAAGGGGCGGAAATCTCTCAAAAGCTCTTTCGACTATCATCTCGTCAGGAGAGAATCGATAGTATAAAAAATTAAATAACAATGTCGAAATAAAGAGCAAAAGGGGGGAACGAGTAAACAAATACTAAAAGTGCCAGAAAGACGATTAAAAGTAAATTTACTTGGTGAAAAGCGTTTAAAATGGCACCGCGAGGGAAGGACAAAAAAAAAGAAAAAAAAAGGGTTATCAAATTTCCCCGAAGAGATTCAACGCCTTCACCGTATCCTTCTGCCGGCATAAAGATGGTTTACGAAAGGCAATAGAGACAGACTCCAAAATTCTTAAATGATTTTTGGAGTCAGCTCGATGCAGTACCTCAAACCACTCTATTTTATACTGATTGGCACAACATGGATTATGTTGTGCCAATCAGTATAAAATAGAGTGGTTTGAGGTACTGCATCGAGCTGACTCCAAAAATCATTTAAGAATTTTGGAGTCTGTCTCTATTGCCTTTCGTAAACCATCTTTATGCCGGCAGAAGGATACGGTGAAGGCGTTGAATCTCTTCGGGGAAATTTGATAACCCTTTTTTTTTTGTCCTTCCCTCGCGGTGCCATTTTAAAAGCTTTTCACTAATTAAATTTACTTTTAATCGTCTTTCTGGCACTTTTAGTATTTGTTTACTCGTTCCCCCCTTTTGCTCTTTATTTCGACATTGTTATTTAATTTTTTATACTATCGATTCTCTCCTGACGAGATGATAGTCGAAAGAGCTTTTGAGAGATTTCCGCCCCTTTTATTTAAATGTATCTATAAATTTTGTACCTCCAAACATTCATTCAAATATTTGCGGAAGAGGTATACTCAATATCAGATTAAGGAATTGAATAATGTTATTCGAATGAGGAGTAGGATTAGAACGCATAACCTCTCGCTTGCCTTTTTACGTTCTTGTCTCAAACAAGAGGTAGCCCCACTCTACATCAGCAAGCGTATTGCTTCGTCCAGGGTCAAACCTAGTTTGTCTATGGAACGTGCGTTTATACGTGATGATATAAATCAGATGACGGAAAAGCTTGAACATTATCGTAGTATCTGTCATCGACTTTGGTCTGTAGTTAAAGGTTTCTTGTCATTTTTTGATTTCTTCCGTTTTTGCAAGTATCTTGCCCTTGGTGATGAATTTGCCAAGCAACGTATTTTAACTAAGAATGGCAAACAACTAGCTCTTCTTGTTCGGAAGAGATATGGTTGTGAACCAGACAGTGGTAGCAAACACATATTTAATTTTTCCAGTACTATATTAACAGATACTGAAACTAAAGTGCTATCTAAGGGTTTGGATTTTTGTGTCCCCCCTATTAATATTAATAAAGAGAGAACCCTAGCCTCATTTGAGGTTTTATACTCTCAGATCACGCACCATGTCCCTACTTCACTTGATGATGTCACTAAAATGAAATCATCTTAAGTTGATTTGGCACACCGATTTAGTAGTGCTCCCATTGACCATGGTGACTTTATCTGGAACAAAACGCATTTTAAAACTGAAAATGTTAAAATCTAATTCGGATATTTATATCTGTAAACCAGATAAAGGTGCGGGAGTTGTTATTTTGGATCGTGCGGATTACGTTAAGAAAATGCTACTAATTCTTAACGACGAATCTAAATTCCGCAAACTTGGTCCTGCCGAGGTGGCAGACAATACTTGCAAAAATGAAATCAAAATGCAAAAACGTCTTCTTGCATTATATAAAAAGAATATTTTTTCTAAAGACGTCTATGATAGAATTAGACCTTCTGGGTCATTACGTCCCAGACTTTATGGTTTACCTAAAATACACAAGCAAGGTGTTCCACTGAGACCTATCCTGTCTATGGTAGGTTCTGCCCAACATGCGTTGGCTCAGTGGCTGTTAGAAATTTTGCAACCGGTGCGTGAATTATTCACTACGCACTGTATACCTGACTCCTTTCGGTTCGTTGAGTATTTACGTGGGTTAAAATCGGGTTCTGAGACATCCTTTATGTGCTCTTTTGATGTCTCTAGTCTTTTTACCAATGTGCCATTGGATGAGACTATCCGTATTTGTACCGACGCGCTGTATGGTGGTCGCCTGACATCTCCTCGGTTTTCGAAAGAGATATTTATTGAATTAATTACAATGTGTACGAAAACAGTGGAATTCAGCTTCGCTGATGTTATGTATAGTCAGGTCGACGGGGTTTCAATGGGGAGTCCACTTGCCCCTACCCTAGCGGATATCTTCGTCGGGTACTATGAATCCGTTCTTTTTAGTTCGGGAATTAAACCCACAACATATGTGAGATATGTCGACGATACTTTTGCTATGTTTTCATCGGAAAATGAAGCGTCGGCATTTTTTAATAGGTTAAATTCTCTTCATGGGGCTCTACAGTTCACTATGGAAAGTGAGAAAGATAACACTCTTCCCTTTTTGGATGTTCTTGTTGAACGTTCGAGAGGTGGTTTTCTCACTACAATTTACAGAAAGCCGACTTTTACTGGTTTGTACGTGAACTGGTCGTCTTTTGTACCAAAATCGCGAAAAATCGGCTTAATAAGTACTTTGGTACATAGAGCCCTTATGATTTGCTCACCTATTAAATTGGACTCTGAACTGGATAAGATCAGGGATATTTTCATCAATAATGGTTATCCTTTAGACCTTATTGATGATTGTATAAATAAAAAGGTTGCTGACTTCAAATCCCTTAAACCATTCGGGCCTTTAAAATGCCCTGTTTACTTAAAATTACCGTGGATAGGGGATAATGCCACGAAAATAACCAAACAGATTGTTAAAAGCATTACTAATTGCTTTTATGCTGTTTCCTTGCGGTTAGTGTATACTGTTAGACCTGCGTTTCCTCCTTTTTGCAAGGATAGTTTGCCTTACGTCCTCAATAGTAACATTGTATACAGTTTTTCATGCCAGTGTGACGCTGGTTACGTGGGGCGGACCTCCTTGCATTTGAGGACTCGTATAAACCAACACGTTCCTTCTAAAATTAGACAGGGTAGAGCAGGATCTATGAATCTCCATGCTCTACAACTTTGGACTCTGCTATTGGCCAACATTTGGTTGATAATCCATGTTGTGCCAATCAGTATAAAATAGAGTGGTTTGAGGTACTGCATGGAGCGGACTCCAAAAATCATTTAAGAATTTTGGAGTCTGTCTCTATGCGTTGAATCTCTTCGGGGAAATTTGATAACCCTTTTTTTTTTTTTTTTTTTTTGTCCTTCCCTCGCGGTGCCATTTTAAACGCTTTTCACCAATTAAATTTACTTTTAATCGTCTTTCTGGCACTTTTAGTATTTGTTTACTCGTTCCCCCCTTTTGCTCTTTATTTCGACATTGTTATTTAATTTTTTATACTATCGATTCTCTCCTGACGAGATGATAGTCGAAAGAGCTTTTAAGAGATTTCCGCCCCTTTTATTTAAATGTATATATAAATTTTGTACCTCCAAACATTTATTATATATATATATATATATATATATATATATATAGTTGTAATAAGTCGGTCAACTTACCTCGTATGCGTAGATCCTCATATAATGATTAGATCACTCTGACTGACGTTAGATCGCTCTGACTCACGGTAAAAGCATTTAATAAGAATAAATGTTTAAATTTCAACTGTATCTCTCGCAGTTGACGGTAGCCGAATGGTTCAAGTCCTTGGTAATGGAGCCAGACATGCATTCTGTTGCCGGGGTTCGAATCTTTCGACTGTCGTTAATCGTGACACCCTGCACTGATGATTCCCGAAAGGATGAAACACTAGTGTCTCTGGTATTTAATTATTATAGTAATATAATTATATATAGTGTTAAACTAAGTGAGGGTCAAGGAGAATGGAAAGACCGAGGAGAGAAAGCACTTCTTCAGGTGTATCTTGTTGAACTCTGGAATGTTTCTGTCGAACTCGGGAATTTGAAGGATATTTCGAACGGAACCCATTATTTACTTCCTTAAGTAGCATGCCCTCGTTTTGTCAGCCATCAAGTAATGTCCGCATATATCGTAAAAGCGGTCGAGTTTTGTGCGTTATTGTAACGTGGATGGACTGAATTCTGACCGGATTTTGCATTTTAATTGACTGAAGGAAAATAAAGGCTCATCTGGAAAATTATAATCCTCAAAATGTAAACATATTTAAAGAAATAATATATGAAAACGATCATTTAAGGTTCAATCATGAACACGTGGTCTCTAAAAACGTAATATAAAAAAACTACGATTAAAACATTCGTTAACTTTACGAAGAGATATTTGGAAACTGCTAATATTTATTTGCCCAAAATATAAAATGACATTTCGAACGAATTAGGCACACGGCCACACAAAAATGTGGCGATAATCGGTGTCGCTGGTCATGCTTGGTCGCAAATACTTCAAATTGTCTATCCTACTATTAACTAGAAATAACTCACCTACCACAATACCACATTCACTCCAGGGGCTTCCCTACTTAAGATAAATCCAAATTTGTAAAAGTTTTATTGAATTATTTACAGTAATAATATTTCATTGGAAGCTTTGGTTGCTTATGTCATACTGTGTTGCGGTTTTGGTGTGTTACTTTTCACACATGGCGTCCGCCATGATGTCTACTGAAAGCGACATAACTCTTCAAAAAAATAATTAAAGTGAACTTTAGTTTTATTTGGAACTCTTCATTATGACACAAAAGATGATTAGTATTATGTCCACATATTTGAATTCCATGTATAAATAGAATTAAAGAGACAATTTAACTATATATATATATATATATATATATATATATATATATATATATATAGAGAGAGAGAGAGAGAGGGAGGGAGAGAGATGTCTCGTGGTGTGGGGTTCGAATCGTTCGGCTGGTGTTTATCGTGACACCCTGCACTGAAGAATCCTGAAAGGATGAAACACTAGAGTCTGTAGGTATTTAATTATTATATCAAAAAATATAATTATGACAGCCCCTTTAAGAAATTCATTTCTTATCGTTGAGCACTTTCAGTTGAATTAAAGTCGGTCAATTTAGCTCTTATGCATAGATCATCGTATAACGATTAGATCAATCTCTGACTGACGTAAATGAACATTTAAAATTAAAATGTTTAAATTCAACGCTATTTCACGCCGAATGGATACGGTCTCCGCTAATCAAGACAGAGATGTCTCGTGGTGCGGGGTTCGAATCGTTCGGCTGGTGTTAATCGTGACACCCTGCACTGAAGAATCCCGAAAGGATGAAACACTAGTGACTGTAGGTATTTAATTATTATAGCAAAATAATAATTATATATATATATATATATATAAAGCTGAATGTCTGCGTGTGTCTGTGTCTCGTCACGAATAGGCTCCTATATGGTTGACTATTTAAAAAAAACTGATTACATATAATGATAGAAGATGTATCGAGACACAGGAATGGGTATGTTTGATCTGGTTCATTAAAATTCTGGGGTGTGCGTTCGCGCCTGGTCCACAAAGCATGGAAATAAAAAAAAATTAAATTTAAAAAAAACGCTTACAAGTGTTTTTGATATAGATGTACATAAGAATACTTTGATAAGTATGTTTTAACTTAAATAGGGATGGTATAATAAAATTGTGGGGTCCGCGTTCGCGCCTATACTCCATGGAAATATGGCACAAACTCTAATAAAGACTTTTCATATCTATCTTCGTAAGTATACTTTGATAATTATGTTTCAGTTTGAAGAAATATGGTATAATAAAATTATTCTTTCGCGCTTGACCTCCATAGAATGTAAATATGTCACAAAGTTTAACAAGGTTTTTTAAAAGGGGTGAGGGTCCACAATAACACCTTAACTTTAATCTTCATTCACGTTAGTTTTTATTTATTTTTTTTAGTTTAATCATATTGTGTCGAATAAATTCACCTCATAAATTCACGTTCTTATTAAAGTGAAAGCCAAAAAAAAAAAAATGTCGGAACTTTACACAATTCTCGACACAAATTTTGCATAACTCTGTTTTTTTCCTTCTCCACGTGCACGTGGCACTCTTTCGAAAATAGATAAATAGATAAATAATAAAAAATAAGAACGTTACTTGTTATCATGTCAAAAGAAGGAAAAAATCCTTCACACGTGATTACGTGTCTTTTTAAAAACATTTGCATAACCTTTTTATTTTTATTTATATATCTGTTTAAGCTTTTTTTTTTGTCAGTGTACTTGAAGGAATTCAGTTGATTACAGCCCTTTCTGCGTGTTCTTTACATTACAATAGTACACCTCCTGAATCCGACGGCGCAATACCACACCGTTCAATACTATAAACCTGAAACGAAGCTCTTCTGCTTGAAAATGGCGCCATTTTCTTCTTATTCATGTTTATATCGATTCTTTGCTTTAAAAAACTAAAGTAATTACGTGTTTACTTTTTAATATCCCATTTTGCTGTTTCGGATTATTTTACTAAAGTAAGTAAAACTTCCTTATTTTTCCAAACTGTTTTTGTTTCTTTGTTTTTCGATATTTCATTGATATTATTTAGTAAGAATGTTTAGCAGAAAAGCCAACAAACGACTACCCGAAAAAATAAATATACAAGAAATAAATCTTACCATAGTCAATAAAAGTTCAGTTCATGTTTTTTTTGTTTTGAAATAGTTTTTAATGCTCTTTACTTGAAATAATTTCAGCGAACCGAAATTAAAACGAAATTTGAGGCGATAACTACTTAAATAAATGCTTATATAAACTCCACATGCCATAATCGAATATTCCTCAAGCACAAAATAATGGAAAACATTAAAATATTTTTATAAATATTCCTTACGTTGACGGAACTCTCTTAAATTGTTAACACAGAATGCTCAGGTGCCCCTCCTTCAAATTGAAAACGGGGCTCTCCATTTCAAAATCGCTGCCATTTCGATTTTTTTTTAAACCGGTTCGTGAATTAAAAAAAAATTTTTTTACAAACTACTTAAAAATACAAACCAATGAACTTTTCTACCATAAAAGTAACTTTTATTGACTACAGTAACATTTTTTCTTGTATATATATATATATATATATATATATATATATATATATATATATATATATAACATTTTCTCTTTGTAAGGAAACATCATTTGGTTGGTCACTCTTGGCTACGAATGGAAACAAAGTTGATGCATAAAAAAATATATTTTCGCGAAAATTATCTTTACTTTCATCATATTTTGCTTAGGGTAAAATTTTTGAGTATCAAAACCAATCTCTTTACAACCCCCTCCTTTTCATAGCCTATCATACTTTCATCAATCACAGTCCATTTTCTGTAGGCTGTTTTTGAACCCAGTCAACGCCGTGAACTTTTGCTAGTATATATATATATATATATATATATATATATATATATATATATATATATAGTGACAAAAAAAATGGGTCCCAACTCTAATTAGGCCGTATTTCTTAGTGTTTTGTCCGAATGAAATGAAACTTTGGTCATAACTAGTTTATTATATTCAAAACATCATACCAAACACTAGAGTCTTTGGCCTTTTTTTCTCCGTTGACTTTAAAATGCTTAGAAAAACAATTGAATGTCCTCTGTTTTTTGGGGTCACCCTGTAAATATATATATACACACACACACACACACACACACACACACACACACACGCACACACATATATATATATAATTATTTACTATAATATATATATTATAGTAAACAATTATATATATATATATGTGTGTGTGTGTGTGTGTGTGTGTGTGTATGTATCTATATATATATATATATATATATATATATATATATATATATATATATATATAATTATTTACTATAATAATTATTAAATACCTACAAACACTAGTGTTTCATCCTTTCGGGAATCTTCAGTGCAAGATGTCACGATTAACACCAGTCGATAGATTCGAACCCGGCGACAGAAGCCATCTCTGGATACATTAGCAAGGATCATATCGATTCGGCTACCGTTAACCGCGAGAGATGCATGCTGTTGGAATTTCTTAACCCATTATATATATATATATATATATATATATATATATATATATATATATATATATATATATATATATATAATCTATCGACTGGTGTTTATCGTGACACCCTGCACTGAAGATTCCCGAAAGGATGAAACACTAGCGCATGTAGATATTTAATAATTATTATAATAAATAATTATGTCAGCCCCTTTAAGAAACTCGTTTCTTATCTTAATTTTATTTTATTTCGGACTACTAGTCTCATCTTATCTTTTTTATTTGGTGCACAACGTTTCGGCCAACTTCCTCTGGCCTTCGTCAGGTGGTAACCGCGACGGATAGGAACTTCGAATCTCCTAACTGCATTCTCAGCCATCACTGTCATCCGTAGTTGTTGTCGTCTCACCACATTTTTGACCAATTACCTCTGGCACGCTTTGGGTGGGATTGAAACCGCTATCTTCAGACAATGTTTATCTGGAACCGTAGAGATTCAACGTCTCTATCAACTGCGCCACGGGCCACGATAAACACCAGTCGATATATATATATATATATATATATATATATATATATATATATATATATATATATATATATATATATATATATATATATATATATATATATATATATATATATATATATATATATATATATATATATATATATATATATATATATATATATATATATATATATATATATATATATATATATATATATATATATATATATATATATATATATATATATATATATATATATATATATATATATATATATATATATATATATATATATATATATATATATATATATATATATATATATATATATATATATATATATATATATATATATATATATATATATATATATATATATATATATATATATATATATATATATATATATATATATATATATATATATATATATATATATATATATATATATATATATATATATATATATATATATATATATATATATATATATATATATATATATATATATCTCGACTGGTGTTTATCGTGGCCCGTGGCGCAGTTGATAGAGACGTTGAATCTCTACGGTTCCAGATAAACATTGTCTGAAGATAGCGGTTTCAAGATAGTGTTTAGATCATTGAAATAATGTTTTTAAATCATTGAAATCGTTTTTAACGCGTTTCAGACGTTCTGTGAAGCGTCCTCTTCAGAAAGTATTTAAAATGTAAGATATTTAGAGTATACTCAAGATGTGTTTAAAATGTAAAATAGCATTTTCGTAGTTCATTTGAAATGTACCGAGCGGTGGAAACATGTGTAAATGATTCTACTTTTCATTCGTATGTTCAATTTGTATTACTGGTTCGTTGGGGTGGACTGTGGTCATTGCTGTCTCATGTTTCTCTCTCTCTCTCTCTCTCTCTCTCTCTCTCTCTCTCTCTCTCTCTCTCTCTCTCTTGTGTTTCTACTTATCTATCTTTGTTTTTTCTCATTTTTTTTCTTTTTTACTCTTACTTGAGTGCAGGTGAGGGGCCCATTGGTCAACTGGGTGCATAGGGTAGGGTGTGTGTGTGGGGGGGGGGCTTCTTGTATTGGTTTGTAGAATGTGTGTTCTATTTTATAGCATTATAAAGTTATTTGCTTCCCTAGGAAGGCAACTGTGATCCAAGGTCGTTTATAATGTGTGTGTATGAAGATGGGGTGGGGCAGCTCCTCCGAAATAAGGGTAGGGGTGTTTTCATTTAATTTTGATATTTATTTTTTTGGATTCTTAGATTTTAGTATTGTGATTTTTCGTTTCAGTTTTTCGTTTTTCATTTTAGTATTGTGATTTTTCGTTTTAGACTGTTTGGGCATTCTTAATACAGGGTGTCCACAAAGTCTGGCTACATTATGTAGCCAGACTTTGTGGAAGCATCCTGTAGATTATGTAGCCAGACTTTGTGGGCACCCTGTACACACACACACACACACACACACACACACACACACGTGTATATATATATATATATATATATATATATATATATATATATATATATATATACAGGGTGCCCACCCTATATTATGTTTGTTTAGATAAAGAGGTGTATTTATAAATATACGTAGGGGATTTTTTAATGTTTCATTTTATTTGTCTCCCAATGTGGGTATGGCCAATCCAGGATCGGTTTTTTTTCTTGAGTAAGTAAATAAAAATAATTGTCTGTTTGGAAGATTGACATTATTTTGAAGCTATTTCCACTACATGTGTGTACGTGTTTTGAAACATAGAGGTGTCTGTTATCTGCAATTTTGATGTTGCTCTTATGTAAGGCACTCTATTGCTAAAGTTTTTGGTGGCGCCTATGTAGGATTTGTTGCATGCTGTGCATCTTAGTGCATACACTACATTTCTGGAGGTGCAATTTAGATCCTTTTTTATTTTGAATGTTTGTGTTGGGTTTTTGAATGTGCATGTGTTTCCTTCTATTGTTGCATTTAGTGACCCCTTTTGTAGTGTGTGGAACGAGTTTTGAAGAAGTATATATATATATATATATATATATATATATATATATATATATATATATATATATATAGCCAGTAGAGTTTAGTTTCCTAGAAGTACATCCAATGAAACAACATGTGTCTACCAAAATAGTGCTCAATGAGTGAACAGAGCAGGTATATTAATTTTATTTTTACAAACATTAATGAATGTATTTGGTGGAAATATCACTTTCGACGGTAATTCTTGGCCTGAAGACGTAATCCCCCAACGTAGGTGATTACAGAAACATGTATGCACATATGTAGCCATTAATGTTTGTATAAATAAAATTAATATATATGTGTGTGTGTGTGTGTGTGCGTGTGTGTGCGTGTAGGTATATATATATATATATATATATATATAAGTGTATATATATATGTGTCGCTCTATATATAGATATCTATATACATATGCATGTATTTATATATGCTTCTATATATAAACATGTATCTATATATTTATGTATACTCCTACAAATTTGGGTTTTTGTGTATTGATATTCATATTAAAAGCCCTTTTTGCGATTTATGTAAAAAGAAAATAGAACTTTGTTATATATGGGTCGTGGCATTGCATTCATCTGCAAAAGATCCAATTAATGTGCATATTCTTTTAAACATTCATTTTCATTAATTCTCTAGTGTTTTTTTTTTAGTTTTCTCATGCGATAATCATCTTTAGTTAACTATTACATGCAGATATTCTATATGATTTATACTTGCATAATATTTGTGTAAAAAGGTTATAGTAAACACAAACCTCTTTCTATATATGTATGCGTATATATATTTGTTTACAAAATTTTGCCTACCAAACTCCTCTGTCAGTTTTTGGTCTACTTGATAATTATAATTAAATAATAACTGTTCTTTTACATTTATACCTACATCATTATATATATATATATATATATATATATATATATATATATATATATATATATATATATATATATATATATATATATATATATATATATATATAATTTTTTAATTTTTTATTGAGCCCATAATAAATTTACATTGTTGTTTCCATTGGACTTTCACCCCAAGAGATGGGATAGAGTACCAATTTCATCGGAATTTATAGGTGGACTGAAATTTAAACTTACAGGAATGGATATAAAGTTATTGGGGAGGGGGGGTTATTAAATAGAGGGGGAGGTCGTGTGGTAGTGTGAGGAGGTTTTATATTATATATATATATATATATATGGTAAATTAGATTACTTAAGGGGACAGCTCATCAAGAATTTGTTAATGTTGGACTTGAAACCACTATATTGTAGTCAGTTGGAAAGCAGGAAAACGAAACAGAGTTCCACGTGTGTGCAGTTATAAGAAAGAAGCTTTGTTCATGAAATCTATATTTAGGTTTAGGCACAGATAAAGAGTGGGGGGGGGAATTATTGATAGTGGTTTCAGCTATAGACGAGTGTTTTCGTGAAAGTGAGGCTAATGGTTCTGGAAAATGAGGAAAGTCAAAATAACACCACTAATAGTAGGAGCGCTGGGAACAATACTGAAAAACTTTTTTTTTTAAAGATAGGGAGAAATTGGAATCAGAAGGATGGCTGAGAAGATACAATGGATAACAATAATGAAGATGGCTGAAATATTAAGTAAAACCTTTTAATGCAGAGATTAATGGACATGAATTACAGGCATAAACCGGACATAAAGAAACTGTTACAGATATAAAGCACAAAGGAACATCGGTCATAAAGTATGCTTAAATATATTTTAATTCTTATGCAGATTTCGTATATATTATTATAGAGTTAATGTTCTATCGATTTTTATATATTATAAAACTGCGATTTCTAAAATAAAAAAAATATATCGATATGACTAGGGTGCATCAGCTTGAATCGAAACCAAAACTTATGAAAAAAAATATATGTATATATATATATATATATATATATATATATATATATATATATACTTAATTTACTCACATAAAATTAATATACGAAAGTATAGATTTATGCGTAAACTTTAAGTATTTACTTCAAAAGTGCTCAATACGTAGATAAAGCTAGTTAGTAATTTATAAAATATATATGGCGATTAAGCTACACTGAATATTCCGCGTTTCATCCACTCTAGGACTCTTCAGGCTTATGCGCATAAGCCTGAAGAGTCTTAGAGTGGATGAAACGCGGAATATTCAGTGTAGCTTAATCGCCATATATATTTTATAAATTACTATATATATAGATATATATATATGTGTGTGTGTGTGTGTCTGTGTGCATATATATATATATATATATATATATATATATATAACTTGAGTTCCTTCAGTTATAATCAAAACCGAAACTAAAACTTATGAAGAATTTTTGGTAAAATTATTTATTATTAAACGAGAGTCACTCAGATGTAAGCGTGGCACACAAAATAAATAACACACACGCTATCCTATTAATGTAATAATAATAATAATAATAATAATAATAAGCACACAAAAAAAAGCAAGTAACTGCGGGAGATCTGACAGGATGGAAAAACTAAGGAGGGATAACACTATCAAGACCTCGACTTAAAAGAATCAAGAGTACTGGAATATTGAGGAGGCATATTGTCACTTATATCCCAGGGAAAACTACTGGCCGTTGTTTATGAGAAATTACTGGAAGCAGTTGATACAAGAACGCCAAATGAGTTACAAGGCTGATGGAATGGAATCAAGAGCACTGGAAATCCGGGAACAGTTATTGTTGTTTGGGCTACAAGGAAAGTTACCGAATTTTTATCAGCAAAGAAATCGCTGGTAATGACAAGTGGGTAGTAATGATGATGATGATGATGATGATGATGATGATGATGATGATGATAGCAAACATTTGTAAGCTCCCAAACTAATGGTTATAATTGCAACAGATTTGACATTAGCAGCAGCAGAAAGTATATACTAGGAACTACCTTTTGAAGCGATTAAGTAAATTCTCCTCATATTAAAAGAAATGACTGTATCCAACTTAAACCTCATGGTGCATAAATTAGCGACTAAAATAGACTAGTTTGAGCTAGGTTCGGATTTAGTTTAGCAAGCGAAAACCTTTCAATCCAATGGCTATTAATCTAGCTCACAGTACATTATCTATTCTACTATTATATAAAAGGAACTCTCTCTGTGTGTGTGTGTGTGTGTGTGTGTGTGTGTGTGTGTGTGTGTGTGTGTGTGTGTGTGTGTGTGTGTGTGTTCGTTCCCTATGGACTTCTAAACGGCTGGGCCGAATTTTACGAAATTTCTCACAAATGTACTTGTGCCTGATAGTGTTCTTCGATAGTCGAAAAATTACAAAGTTAATGCCTTATACAGCCTAACATCATAAGTTGAGAAGCAGAAAGGCCAGACAGATAACATGAACAGTAGTTTCTTTTATATAACAGGGGTGCAGTGGAAATGAATGTTTCTGTTCAGAGCACAATTGCACCATGATATTTGATTTTTGCATTTTAAACTTAAATTCAAGCTATTAGATAAAAATAATTTTATAAAATCAATAGTAACTTCTCTACAGTACATTGCAGGAAGGTGCGTGAAGTTTCCTCCCAGTGCACTATGGTGGGCCCCCAACCAAAGCAGACAATTAATTGATTTGATTGAAAAAAAAAGGTGATTTCGTTGATTTCAATGACAATAAAATATAAGAGGATGAAACATTTATTGATCCTCGTCCAATTCCGTGCAACACCGCGTCTTCCTCTCTTCAATATAAATGTATCGTAATTTTAAAAACTAATAGTTTTCAATGGAATTACCTCCCTTGAAAAAAAATTAATATGATATTTTAAGAAAGGTTTAAGTAATTTATCCTTCTATTTATAAAATCAATATAATTAATTACTATTAATATCAACAAAACTATCACATATTAGTAGGCCACACGGCGTAAACCTGTTGTAAAATACGCTTAACTACATTTAATGTATAAAGATTTCGTATATAGAGCTATTGATTATTATGTTGTACCCAATAGATATTAATGGTCGCCGGGCATTGCCCAGTTATAAAATACGTTTAAATATAATCTTTTATTTCATGCAGATTTCGTATTTCGACAGGCACTTACAATTGACAATTAAACAAGGTATTCAATAACAGCAAGTCAGAATGATGCGTTTATACATACATATATATGTGCGAGTGTGTGTGTGTGTGTGTGTGTGTGTGTGTGTGTGTGTGTGTGTGTGTGTGTGTGTGTATGTGTGTGTGTGATTACTTCATCCTAATCACATAAGTTGATATACGAAGATATAATTTTATGCATGAATTTTCGGTATTTACTTCAACAGTGCTAAATACATAGGTAGAGCTAGGTAGTAAGTTATGAAAATATATGTGACAATTAAGCTACACAGAATATTCCGCGTTGAATTCTCATGAGAATTCGTCAGGCTTATGCAAAAAGTTGTGGTTATCGTACGTTTATATATACACACATGCTATCGAATTTTCTAGTTATCCAATCAGTTTCCTAATTGCCACCACGCTCATCCTAATCAGCCAATGAGCGGGCACTTACAGGACAAAGGCACAGTTGACCTCCGGTTCACCCCTTCTCTTTGTGTGTTTATGGGAAAGGTAGATATCCTTTTGTTATAGTAAGCTGACCTACTTTCAGTTTAGGTGTAGTTAGACATGTTATTTTATGTTTTAATCTATATTTCGGATGTTATGTTAGTTATGTAAATGTGTGTATATATAAACGTGCGATAACCACAATTTTCGTATGCCTGGCGAATTCTCACGAGAATATTCTGTGTAGCTTAATTGGCATATATATTTTCATAACTTACTATATATATATATATATATAGTAAGTTATGAAAATATATATGCCAATTAAGCTACACGCACACACACACAAAGTACCTTATATATATATATATATATATATATATATATATATATATATATATATATATATATATATATATAATGTAACTCTTGGTTCGTTCGCAATTAAAAGTCTAAAAAAACACTGGACGGATAGCTTCCACGTTTTGGTATAATATGTTTACTATATCCATGTGTGTTTTTATATATTTCTTTTTAATTATAACATTATACTTAATTTTTCTATGATAAATAGGTGTTTTTCTTTGTATCGATACGACATTTTTTTTATTTAGGGACAATTATTTATTACCGCTTCCTTTCACGTGACCAGTGTTACAATTTAGCGGTTTTCCTGCTAGATCTGGAGATTTCGTTTGCAATCTAGCGGAGAATTCTAGAAAATCTGGAGATATTTGGCACCCACACATCCTCAATTTTAGATTAAAAAAATAAAGAAAAGCGCTTGAAAATACTTTAAAAACATAAAATAAACTCATTCAAGTAAGTAAAAAAAAAAAGTAGCATTTGTTGCCTTTGGTAACAATTATTTATTGATTATTTGTTTTGTTTTTCACCTTTTTTCGACTAACCATTCTTAAATCTCGCTATAAAATCGATTTTTCCAAGTACATTTTAGGTGGGGGGGCATTCCAACCTCCGAAGCAACCCTGCTTTATTTTGAAGTATTTAGTCGAAAATTGTAAAAAGCAAGAAACAACAGCAAAAAAAAACTTATACGAATACAGTAGAATTTAATTATCTACCAACCTAAATACTTTTATATGCTAAAACAAAGTTTTTTTGTTTTTTATTTTTCTAATTTCAATGTTGCACCATTATTGTGATGTTTAATTTGCAGTATATTTCAATTTAACTTTTATTATAAAAAGTTTGAGTTTATTATTTATTTCCTACAAAAAAAAATACCCTCTCTGAAAAAAACAGGCAAAACTCGCTGATAAAATATGTAAGCCTTCTGGGGAGCTCACCGCTTCAATATAATTCCAGAAACATATAGTGAGAAAACACGGAACATTTTATATATTGAATATACTATATTTATAATTTTGTTATGGTAGGAAGTTAAAATATGGAGTTAGGAGGGGAGGGGAATTAGAGATTTTTGAAAATTTCAGACGATAAGTTAAAAATCTAGCGATTTTCTGGAGATTTCTTTCTCCTGATCTCGCGGGTTTTTTTAAATCTCAGTTGCCAACATTGCATTACTAAAAAAACACTACAGGTTTAATGTAAACATAATGTGTTTACAATATCGGTAAATGGGTTTAATCACATGATTATTGATAATGTAACCATGTGATTGAAATTTAATTTAAATTAACTACACGTGGTCGCTTTGCTATTAAATATTCATCGAAAAATGGTAGGAACAGACAATGAATGCCGATGCTCAAAGTGTATAAAACTTTTGTCTCCTCCCTTTACTTATTCACCAAAAATCAGGAAATTAACAAATTCTAATGAAAATTGCAGTATTTTTCAAATAATGATCGCAGAATATAATGAACTAATTATTTTTACTTAACTCTTAGTGAAAATGTTTTATTTTGTTTAAACAAAAAATACCTTTACTAAAGTTATGGTTTTCAGTAGTAAATAAAAAATGCAAGAATTTATTTTTGCTTTTTTTATATAAATAAAGCATCGTAATTTGTAACAATAAAAAATAATTTTTACAGTAACATTACGAAAAAAGCCCATAAAGTCAGTATTAATGAATTCGATATAACTCGAAGAAAAATGAATTCTCGCATACTATTCAGGAAATTAAAGATTCAATTAGATTCCTATTTCAGTCACCTAAATTATTTAGGGTGAAATGAGTTTAGGAATTTATAACCAAACCTAAATTTTTTTTTTTTTTTTGCTTAAAAAAATAGCATTAATACAGTAAGTTAGGTAAAATTTGCATAGAATGCTCTGCTTTACGGTTGTTGTAAAAATGGAACGGAAATTTGAATTTCGTTCCCTTTTAAATTCGGTACATTTTTACATTACGTCCAACTCATCGTTCACATTCGACGCGTCAATTTTTATAGCTTTTCGGGTATTCTACCAAGGTTAGGGGTGTCTATTCCAAAAGCTGTTCTTAACATGGGTAGATTGGTAGGTTTGTCAGAAATTTCGTGAAAAATAGTGAATAATTCCACCCCGTTTTTCCAAGCTTATAACTCCTCGAAAAATCTAACTCAAGCCCTATTTTTTTTTCCAATTAAAGGAGCAAGAACCAAGGTTTCATTAAAACAAAAAAAAAACAAATGACATGTTTTTTTAAAAAAAAAAAAGGTTTTAACTTCGGACTTTACAGGTAAATTTCTAAAAAAAACACTACTTTTTTTGGTTTAAATTTGAATATATTATTTATTGACCTTTTCTCTTCAATTTGTGATACATAACACTTTGGTGAATAAATTATTTACTTCTTAATAAACATTTCAAGATGGGAGCCGTGAATTATTCTACCCCCTATCTTTCCAAGCTTATAACTACTCGAAAAATGTAATTGAAGCCCTAATTTTGTTTTCAATTAAATGAGCAAGGACCAAGGTTTTATAAAAAAAAGAAAAATCAAACAACGTGGTTTAAAAAAAAAAGGGTTTTAAACTTCGAACTTTACAGGTAAATTTCTAAAAAACACTACTTTTTTGTTTTAAATTTGAATATATTACTTATTGACCTTTTCTCTTCAATTTGTGATTTATAAAACTTTGGTGAGTAAATTAATTATTTACTTTTTACTAGACACTTGAAAATGGGGGGGGGGCGTGAATTAAAAAAAACGTTTGTCTAAAATATTCTATTCGGTTTATTGGAAAGAGCATAACATTTCACATTGACCCTGAAAATATCGTAAAAATAGAATCAATAGAAAAACTTTGATAGATTTTTAAAGTTTAAAAATTGAAAAATATTGAGTTCGTCAAATTCATTACTGTGTTTTAAAAAATAAAAAAATAGTTCTATCACTTTTAAAACAACTTTAATAGTTTTTTTTTGGGAAGTATAATCCATAAAGAAAATAAATAACCCACCTTTAAAAGAGAAATTACGAGATTTTTATATTTTATTCGCAGTTTCATGATAGGGGTGTAAAAAATTCCTACAAAAATTCTGATACATCTACTAGATTGGAGTGTTTATTCGTTGTAAACGTACCCGACAACCTATAAGTGTCGACATTTCCAATGTGAATGGTAAGCTGGACTTATGTAAAAAATAACAAAAAGATATACCAAACTGACTTTTTCGTTTAAAAATGGAATTATTTCCCTTTCGTTATTAACTTTTTTTCTTTTTTTTTAATAAATATTTTGTGTTTTATATGCATACAGTACAATTGTTGAATGTTACTGTTTTGATTATATTCGTTTGGGGAGGCACAATTAAAAAATTAAGAAAGATTAAAACGAAGCGAAATTTAAGTTTCCGTTCCATTTTTGCAACAACTGTAAAAAAGCGCATACTCAACAAGTTTTATCGTAATTTATAAGCATAATATTGAAACACTAAATCAACATTTTATTTTGTTTTTTTGCATAATTAATGATGGAAGTATTTTTATTTTTATTTTCTTAACATCTTTTAAAAAAAAATAATCCGTAGATTCTCTTGAAAAAAAAGAATCAAACTTTTCTCTGCTTTCACATGTGTTCCATTTTAACAAACTGAGCCACAGCAACGCGTGGCCGGGTACAGCTAGTATATATATATAAATGTAATTCTTGGTTTGTTACAAGTGAATAAAAACATATTTCTACGTTACCAATTTATTTGAAATTTTCAGACAACCCATCTTTAGAGTCGAGGGATGTTTTTATGTTATTAAAATAAATTTACCTTGCGAATTATTAAAATATTAAATAAAATAAATATATTTTTTAACCGTTAGTGCGAACCTGCTTTGTTGATAAAACTGAACTTCCGGTTCGATTCATTTCACAGCCACGAATTGACGGAAAAGAAGTAGATTTCATTTTCTGTTTACTCAATAAGTAAAACAAAAAAAAGAAAACATAATTCATTTGTTTATCTTCCAAATTTTTTAATTTACACATTTTTTTTTATTATATAAGGCAAAAAAAAAGTTTGTCGCTTGCTTTTTTAGTTTTTTTGTTTTTTTTGTTTTTCGATATAAGATTGGTTGGTAAAAGTAGTTTTTTTTTTTTTTGGTGCTAATGTAAAAGTGGTCCACGCTATTTTTTAAATCGTATTTCCAGGTTTAATTAAAGTTTTATTATATGTTTTTTTATTCAATTGTAAGGTTAAAATACACCCTCCCCTCCCCATGTTAAGAATGGCTTTTTAGATATTAACGTTATTATTACAACACGGATCACTCTCTGCATGACTACTGTACTCTCACCTAACAATTTAATAAACAAAACATGGTACTTATGCGGAGAAAGTACCATAATAATATAATAATAGAATAATGACGTTATTTAGAAAGCCATTCTTAACATGGGGAGGACGTTTTGCATCTATTCTATACTTTCACCTAACAATTTAATAAACAAAAATAGATAGTACGTATGCATAGAAAATACCGTGCTGAAATAATGTTATTTAGAAAGACATTCTTAACATGGGGATGGTATTTTGTAACTATTCTGTCCTTTCACCTAACAATTTAAAAACAAAACATGGTACTTATGCAGAGAAGCTACCCTGCTGAAATAATGACGTTATTATTTAGAAAGCCATTCTTAACATGGGGATAGGGGTGTTTTGTAACTCTTCTGGACTTTCACCTAACAATTTAATAAACAAAATTTAAACTTAAGCAGACAAGGAACAGTACTGAATCATTAACATTATTTAGAAAACCATTCTTAACATGGGAAGGGAGGATGTTTTCTAACTATTCTGTACTTTCGGTGCTGATGCAGAGAGTGATCTGCGCTATTTTTTAAATCGCATTTCCACGTTTAATTAAAGTTTTATGATATGTTTTTATTCAATTGTAAGGTTAAAGTACAGAATAAGTACAAAACCCCCTCCCCATGTTAAGAATGGCTTTTTAAATAATAACGTTCTTATTTCAGCAAGGATCACTCTCTGCATGAATACCGATTAATGTTTTGTTCTTTGCTTTTTTTACCGTATTTTTTTTTTCAAGAAAACCTTTTTTTAACAAAGATTGAAAGTGCAAGTTTTTTCTTTTTTTTTACAGAAGTTGTTTTTATATAAGAAAATATCAATGCTTTTAAAGAAATTGGGCACTCGTGCACTTACTTATCCGTGCTGAAATAATAACGTTATTATTTAAAAAGCCATTCTTAACATTGGTAGAATAGGGTGTTTTGTACCTATTCTGTACTTTAACCTTACAATTGAATGAAAAAAAACGGTAAATTTTTAGATTAGGTCCACCTCCACAATTTTCTTTTAAATGACGATTTTTTAAGGTTTTCGACTATGCTGAATACGGAAATCGCATTGAAATTTTGCAGAAATAAGTAGTTATCGAGATATTAAAAATTTGTATAATGCATTGTAATCTCTGGCAGCCGTCTTTTTTACACGCTTGCGCGCGTCATAAACAAATCTATGCGCGTAACAAAGATGGCTGCCAAAGAATACAATGCATAAAAAAACTATCTATATCTCGATAACTACTTATTTCTGCAAAATTTCAATGCGATTTCTGTATTCAGCATAGTCGGAAACCTTTAAAAGTCGTCATTTAAAAGAAAATTGTGGAGGTGGACCTAATCTAAAAAAAAATACCAAAAAAACATAAAACTTTAATTAAGCTTGGAAATACGATTTAAAAAAAATAGCGCGGATCAGTAAGTGCATTAGCACCCATTAATCGACTCACATGACCTTATTAACAAATATTATCAAAGGCAAGATATGTTACTTTATTACCGAAATGGATAATTTTTTTTTGTTTTTTTAATGCAAAATTTTTATTCGGCTCAAAAAACACAGCGTTTACTGTTATATTTGAAAATTACAAATGGCGGCAGACTGTGTTAACACATTAGGTTTGGGAAAATGAGTTAAAACTAAAAAAAAAAACTATACAAAATACTGTTAAAAACCACTGAATACATGTCTGCCTATGTCACAGTAACATATATTGAGTTAGTTCCTGACAGTATTTTGTATAGTTTTTTTTTTTGTTTTAACTCATTTTCCCAAAGTTAATGCGTTCAACAGTCTGCCGCCATTTTTATTTTTCAAATATACAGATAAACACTACATTTTTTTCAAACCGATTAAACATTTTACACTAAATAAAAATACTAAAATCATATCCAGTTAGGTAGAAAAGTAACTTATTTTGCCTTTGATAACATTTGTTATATTTATTTTTCAACAACTTTTTCGTTTCTGTGTTTAGTAATACAAACCCGTTTTATTTTCTATAACGTTTAGTCAGCTCGAAGAACAGTGTTTATCAGTGTATTTGAAAAATACAAACGGTGATGGACACTGTTGATGATGTTAAGTTTGAGAAAATGATTTAAAACTAAAAAAAAACTATACAAAATACTATCAGAAACCCACCGAATATGTCAGCCTATGTCACAATTACATATAATCAGTAGGTCTGACATTGTTTTGTATAGTTTTTAACTGATTTCAACAGAGTCCGCGACCATTTGTCTTTTTCAAATACATAGATAAACACTGCGTTTTTCAGCCGATTAAACATTTTACATTAAATAAAAACACAAAAAAATTATCCAGTTAGATAGAAACGTAATTTACCTTACCTTTGCTTTCATTTATTCGTTTTTGAACAACTTTTTTGAATCTGTGTATAGTAACCCCCCCCCCTTACCCAAATATTAATTAAAAACTCACATTTTTGAATCCAATAAAAAAGAAAACTATTTAGCGTTTCAATGGTTTAGCAACTTTCGGCTTAATCCACTGAATGTTGGTCGAGCCCAAGCCATGATTGATGGTAACTCCCGAAGATCCGGATCCAATTCTGCAAGAGTACCATATTTTTTTTTATTTTCGCCTTTTTTTTTTTTACTTTTTGGAGTGGATTGCTGTACTAAGAATATAAGAAACATGCATTTCCTCTTTTTATTAGAATTTCCCATTACACGAAATTAAGCCACAGCAACGCGTGGCAGGGTACAGCTAGTAAATATATATATATATATATATATATATATATATATATATATATATATAAGGTACTTCGTGTGTGTGTGTGCGTGTGTGTGTGTGTGTGTGTGTGTGTGACAGAGAGAGATAGAGAGACAGAAAGAGAGTTCCCTATGGACTCCAAAACAGCTGGGCCGATCTTTTTCAAATTTCACACAATGTAATTTATGTGCCTGTAAGTGTTCTAAGAAACATTTTTGTATTAGTATGTCTCCAATACGTACTGAAAATCGATAATTGAAAAATCCTATTAAGGTTCGATTTTGACCACAATTAATACTCTTATACAGCTTATCACAATTACATTTGAGAAGTTGTATCAACGACCAAGCAGAAAGACCCGTCATATGAAATCAATAGTAGGTTCTTCGATAAGACAGAGGCGCGTTCGAAATGAATGTTTATATTTAGAGCCCGATTGAACTATGATAATTGACTTTTACATTTCAAACTTTAATTCAAGCCATTATATGAAAATAATTTTATAAGATCAACAGTAAGTTCTCTACAGTACAATGTAGACTACAATGTATCGTGAACTAGGTCACTGTGGGAAGGCATGTGAAGTTTCATCCGGTGAACCACGGTGGGTCCCCGAATAAAGCAGGCAATACATCGATTAGATTGAAAAATGAGTGATTTCATCGATTTCATTGTCGAGTGACAATTAAAATATAAGAGTGTAAAACATTCGTTGATCATCATTTAATTCCGGTCAACGTCGAGTCACTCTGCTAATATATATATATATATATATATATATATATATATATATATATATATATATATATATATATATATATATATATATATATATAAAGGACGATAAACTTAAAAATAAATACTAAACATTAACTCAAAAATCAATACTAAACATTAACTTATATTCCTTGCCAAATAATAAATTTGTTGTAAATTTTGAAGAAAAAGTGGTAAAATGTATTTAATCTTTCCCCTAAGGATAAGAGCCAGTCTTTGAAACTCCATGGATCAAAGAAAATGTTTAAGTTTGTAACTTGTATTCTCTGTCAAATAATAAATTTGTTGTAAATTCTAATTTCTTATATCATTGCTCTATCTCGAATATTGAGCTTTTTCATCTTATATATAAAGTTTAATATATTAGCTGTTTAAAAAATTATATATTGTTATTTAAATTTTAATATAAGCTATTTAAAAAATATTTAAGCAAATTATGCAGAAAATAGTTGCGTTTATGTTGTTGAGCTCTACTATATACGCAGTATTTCAAAAGTTTATTTGGCAGTATTGAACAACGAGATATTTTGATGTTAATATGGGTGTCATGAATGAAAAACAAAAAAACTTCTCGTCCAATTTATTCATTTAGATGATTTCTTTTAAGGGTCACCAAGTGAACTCTGATATAAGCTTTTTAAAATAATTCATGTTTCTCAAATGTAGGCTATCTTAATTGTGTATAGCAACGTGAGTGAGCACAGTCCACCGTGCTGAGAGAGGGAGGGGAGCTAATAAAGGACTTTATCCTCACTAAGTTTGATTTTAATATCATCAAAGAAAAAAATAATAATTGAATGGCTCAGTCTGCAAATTTTTTCTGGTTGTTAATCTGTACTAAACTAGTAAGCACACCTGGCGTTGCATGGGAATCAATTCAGAAATATGTACTGTAGCTCCAATACTCAAACTCCATATAACCATGTTTTATTCTTGTATGTTTTTATTTATTGTTGTCCCCCCCCTCCGACAAAAGGAGGATGGACCTGTAAATTCACCCTTGTCCGTTCGTCCGTTCGTCTGTCCGCACTTTTCTCAATAATTACGCCTTGGAATAGGGGTGCCTTTCAGGTTAAAATGGCTAAAATTGACACTTTGTGCTTATTAAAAAAAAATTGATGCTTTGGATTTATATAAAACTTTTCGAAAAGTTGTAACTAACTGATTTTTATATAATTTTGTTTGTCGATTCACAATAACTCTTGAGTGTGCCCCCATGGGCTCTTTTAGGACTAATGAAAAACACTCCATTTTTTGGACTATTTTACCATATTTGTCCAAAATTTTCTGTGTATGTCTATTTAGCAGTTTTGCATGGTGCTGAACTCAAATTTAAATATGTTAAGGCTTGGGACTTTTGGGCTAAATGGGGGGGAGCAAATGATGGACTTAGTCATTTCTTTTTTTTTGCATGGTGCTGAATTCAAATTTAAATATTTAAGGCCTTGGGGGCTTTTGGTTTGGGGCTAAATGGGGGGGGGAGACAAATGATGGACTTAGTCATTTCTTTTTTTGCATGGTGCTGAACTCAAATTTAAATATGTTAAGGCCTTGCGGACGTTTGGGCTAAATGAGGGGGGGAGACAAATGATGGACTTAGTCATTTCTTTTTTTGCATGGTGCTGAACTCAAATTTAAATATGTTAAGGCCTTGGGGACTTTTGGGCTAAATGAGGGGGGGGGTGCAAATGATGGATTTAGTCATTTCTTTTTTTGCATGATGCTGAACTCAAATTTAAATATGTTAAGGCCTTGTGAACTTTTGGGCTAAATGAGGGGGGGGGTCAAATGATGGACTTAGTCATTTTTTTTTTTTTGTATGGTGCTGAACTCAAATTTAAATATGTTAAAGTCTAAAACTGCACCGTTTTTTTATGCCTCGTTCACTGTCCATTCACAGGGAACTATGCATGCTTCACTTGTTTTTTTATTTTAGCCATATTTAATTTTTAAGTTGAACTACTTTTTTTTTTTTCATCGAAATCGCTCCAGACAAAGCATATAGCCATTTAATATAAAGAGCTAAGCAATGATTATTACAAAAACTGATTATTACAAAAACAAGAGATGTCTATTAACCTTAGTCTTGAAAAAAATATAGATAAGAGATATTGATTTACATTACATTTAAACTTATTTATATCACTAGAGTCAAGGAAGCAGGCAACAACAAGGGAATTACAAAATCTAGCTGTTCGAGGGAAGATTGTGAATCTCCTTTCGACAACCTTAGCAATTAATGTAAGTCTACCTTTTTATTTCTAACTATTCAATTTATACACTAATATAAAATGTGCCAACGTTGACCCAACGGTCCACGGGTTATCTATTTTTTGAATTGAGAATCACTGATTTTGATTATGAGTGAACAGTCTAATATCTCCTTCATGTAACCTTAACAACATAATTAATCTAAGTCTTTCCTACTTTTTCTAACTATGCAATACATACAATAATGTTCACTGTACTAACATGATCCAGCGACTAATGGGTATATATATATATATATATATATATATATATATATATATATATATATATATATATACACACACGCACAATTATATAAATACAACTTTGTGTGTGTGTGTGCGTGTGTGTGTGAGTGAGTTCCTTATAGACTCTGAAACGGTTAAACAGATTTTCTTTAAAATTTACAGAACTATAGTCTTGGAGTGATCTTAATTAAGTTTTGTCTCAGAATACCCTCGATGATTACCGATAGTCGATAATCGAAACCGTTATTTTAGCCATTTTTTCCAAGTCCTCGCTTAGCAACAATGATAGAATAATGAGCCGTGAAAATTCTACTGTGGGTAAGTTGATAGTGTGTGGGGGGGGGGTTGTGTGTGTGTGTGTTTGCATGAAATAGTCTATAGGTTCAAACTCCGTACATACATTTTTTTTTTTTCATTAACTGCAAAGAATTTTATAAGACTTTTTTTTTTTTTGCATGACGTGGTTTGTAGGTTCAAACCTCGCACATAAATTTCTTAATTTTATTTTTGTTAACTGGAAAGAAGTTTATATAAAATAATTTTATAAAAGAAACAGTAGGTTCTCTAGAGTGCAATGCAGAATAACTCTAGGGTTACAATCAGGATTCCGTTCTGGGGTTCGGGAAGGAGTGAGTCACTCACTCTACAACAGCACGTTTCTGCCCTCTTCTTTTCCAATCGACCACACCTGGCCTATCGCCACCAATGTCACACCGCACAATCTGAATGTCAGCAATACGAAATTCTTTTCAAGACAAGATATTCACGACCCTTTTCTTTCTGGCCCTCGAGGGAATTTTTCCCAGCTTTTATATCCTCCTATCTAGAAAAAAAAGGAAGAGACAGAAAAAATAGCTTCCCCCATCATGCTCTGCCTTCCCAAGATGCCCTTCATGTATGTAAATGCGCTAGCCATCCTTTCCTTCTTCTTTCCAAAAGAGCGATGCAGATACGCCCAGTACGTTTTTTTTTTCTTCTTCTTTTCTAACCATATATCCCACAATAACATATATTTTGGACTAAATTACTGCATGGTGGCACAGGAAGCTTCCTCTCGTGCGATTTCACAGATTTCGATGACAATAAAAATATAAGTGTTAAATATTCTTTGATCATCATTCAATCCCGGGCAACGTCAGGTCTCTCTGTTAGTATATATATATGTCATTCACATACAGTACTATATCGTTGTATCACAACTCATCAGTATGGCTAGTCTAGCAACTTTTCCTAGCCGTGGATCAAACCGACAACCATCGTGTTGACACTCGGCAGCTCTAACCACAGGACCATGGATTGGTTCTTGCAAATAATTCATCAAATGCCTATTAAATAAACATTTGCCCGTCACTTAACAGTGCTCGGGCTACTAGTTTGTTTATAAACAAACAGATAGCAAGAATTCTAATTTTCTTTCTCTCATTGGGAGGCCAATATTAGCTTTTTCAGTGAATTAACTCCTTCCCCATTATTAGCTTTTTTCCAGGCCTGTTCAGGCCATTAGTCTTTTTCAGGCCAATTGTGAGGCCAATATTAGCTTTTTTAGGCCCATTTAGGCCAATAGTAGCCTTTTTCAGGCCAATTGGGAAGCCAATATTGGTTTTTCCAGGGGCCCCTTCAGGCTAATATTAGCCTTTTTCAGGCCAATTGGAGGCCAATATTAGCTTTTTTCAGGCCCATTCAAGTCAATATTAGCCTTTTTCAGGCCAATTGGGAGGCCAATATTAGCTTTTTTAATTGGTGCCTTCCAGAATTTTTGTGATGTTATCTTCGCATTTGATACAATTTCTATCGGACTATCTGATGTGTATCCATGTATCTGACTATTAAACATTTTCATTTACTTTGGATTGTACCACTCTTTTCAAGTTTTCTTTATTGAGCCTGGACTTCCTTTGTAATATCCTTTCAACTTATGCTTTTCTGAATTTATTAACTTTATTAACTTTCATACAAATATGATTTCTTTCGTAATTTGCCATTATCGATTTACGTACTAACCAGCAAATTTTGTAGCCACACTATGAATATCATTTTGCTAACTACTTTCCTCTAAGGATAGGAGCCATTCATAAAAGCTCAGTGGAAAATGAAAAATTTTTTACCATTCATTATTCAATTCCAGGCAACGTTTAGTCACTTTGCTAGTTTATATATATATATATATATATATATATATATATATATATATATATATATATATATATATATATATATATATATATATAAGGACGATAAACTTAAAAATAAATACTAAATATTAATTTGTATTCCTTGCCAAATAATAAATTTGTGGTAAATTTTAATTTACAGAGTTTAAATTCAATTTCTTATATCAATGTTCTATCTTTAATATTGGGCTTTTTCATCTGGTTAGGATTGTCATATAAATATATATTTGCTTTAAATTTACAGAATTATTTAATTTGTAAACTGGAAAAAACTTTCCTTTGAATTTATGTGTGTGTGTGTGTGTGTGTGTGTGTGTGTGTGTGTGTGTGTGTGTGTGTGTGTGTGTGTGTGTGTGTGTGTGTGTGTGTGTGTGTGTGTGTGTGTGTGTGTGTGTGTGTGTGTGTGTGTGTGTGTGTGTGAGAGAGAGAGAGAGACGATTAAAATGGTATTGCGTATGAGAAAAAAAAACAGAGTGGAGGGGTGGGACATCACAGTTTCCCAAAGAGATTTAATGTTTTTATCTACTCTTTTTGAAGACACAAAGGTTTATAAATAGCAATAGAGAGAGAGAGATTCCAAAATTATTTGGAATTTTATATATGTATCTATATATATAATTAAATAAGTTGAAATGTATCGAACTAAAAAACTATATATTTTTTTCTAAATCGCGCAATACATATGTAGAGATTTTATAAGTAAAATTAAATAAATCTCTGAAAAATCCCTATATTGATCGATTTACTTGAAAATTGAAGATTTATGCATAAAATTTACTTCTTTTAAATGAATTCTCCCTGCTAGTATCATATAAATAGAGATTTTTGACAAGTGAACCATGATGTTTTTCATTTTAATGTATTTATTTGCTTCCCCACCAAAGCAAATTAGGCACAAGGCTATTTTTAATGTGGGGTAAAACCAGCTCCCCCTAAAAGTAGGCAAAAAGGGGGCACTCTGGTTACCAAAAATAATAATTGTCCCAGTATAGAGGGTTTCCCCTCCATTGACTGGTACAGATTATCTTAAGCGCAGCATCTACAGAACAGATACTACACTTTGATCCCGGCCCGAAGGCCAAGGTATTTATTTGCTCCCCCACCGAGCAAATTAGGCACAAGGCCGATTTTTTATGTGAGGAGTGAAGAGGAAATGGGGACCACCTCCCCGGAAGTAGGGGAGCTGGATAGTGACAATTGGTATGAAGGGTTGCCCCTACATTGACCAAGGTCTTATAATGTGGAGTTGCCTCCAGATATGGTCTTAGCTTGCAGTATCTGCCGGAACAGATACTACACTTTGATCCTGGGCCGAAGGCCAAGAACAACAGAAAAAAAGGCAAGGTATTTATGTGCTCCTCTACCGAGCAAATTAGGCACAAGGCCGATTTTTTATGTGAGAGGTGAAGGGGAAATGGAGACCACCTCCCCGAGGAGTAGGGTAGCTGGATAGTGACAATTGTTATTTAGGGTTGCCCCTACATTGACCAAGGTCTTATATGTGGGGTTACCCCAACATATGGTCTTTGCTTGCAGTATTTGCTGGAACAGATACTACACTTTGATCCTAGCCCGAAGGTCAAGATCAAGAGGGTATTCATTTGCTCCCCCAATGAGCCAATTAGGCACAAGGCCGATTTTTTATGTGAGGAGTGAAGGGGAAATGGGGACCACCTCCTCGGGAGTAGGGGAGCTGGATAGTGACAATTGGTATGGAGGGTTGCCCCTACATTGACCAACGTCTTATACGTGGGATTGCTCCCACATATGATCTTTGCTTGCAGTATCTGCCGGAACAGATACTACACTTTTATTCCGGCCCGAAGGCCAAGAACAACAGTGTATTTATTTGCTCCCCCACCGAGCAAATTAGGCACAAGGCCGATTTTTAAAGTGAGGAGTGAAGGGGAAATGGGGACCAACTCCCCAGGGAGTAAGGGAGCTGGATAGTTACAATTGGTATGAAGGGTTGCCCCTACATTGACCAAGGTCTTATATGTGGGGTTGCCCCACATGGTCTTTGCTTGCACTATCTGCCGGAACAGATACTACACTTTTATCCCAGCCCGAAGGCTAAGAACAACAAAAAAAAAGGCAAGCCTCTTTTCTATTTATTTTTCATTTTAAACTCTAAGTGATTCCATTATATTTTTTCTTTTTTTTTCATCTCCCATTTCTCTTATATTTAGTTCCGTATTTATTATTTTATTTTTTTTTTTCTATGACGTTTCTTTATTTTAATTTGTAGAGTTTCGAGAAGACATCAAGATCGTCGTTTCGTAAATAAGGTTTTGAGCTTGTATGAAGGAAACGGTGGTTGAGTTGGTCGCTATTTTATTCTTGCTCGAGATGTGTACCGTCGCAGGAACAAACAAACAAAAATAAATAAAAATTCGACTCGCCATTTTTTTTTTAAGTACAAATAAAATGCATTTGTTCGTGGTTTCTCCAAAACAACGCATTTCATTATATTTCCAAAGTCTTTTCGCACACACATATGCTTTTTAAAAGTGTCTGTCCCCGCCAGCTGATGCCGGCCTCAGCCAGCGCTTTCTCGCCCTCAACTTTACGCGTCCATCTTCCCCAGAACGCACTTTGCTTCTCTCTCAACTACATGGAATATTTTTCTCTCCTTTTCTTGTCACGCAAACTTGCACACTTATTAATTTGCATACGTGTTTTAACAGCTACTGCTGCTGCTAATATTTTCGCTAGCCAGCTATCCTTCGTCTACTGCTGCTTATTTTTTCACATGTGTCCATACACGCTCTGTTACAAATGAAGAAAACGAATTATCAAGTTTGGTTTTAAGAGAAACTTCTCTATCTACTATTTAAATCAATTTTGTTAATAAAGTTTTGTCGTCCGATAAGTGTTCTGAAAATAGGAATAGAAAATATGTTTATTCAGTCCACAAGGACCTGTGGCGTAATAGATAAAGTACTAAGTAAAAAATTCACTTCTAATTGACACTCTTTTGAGGATTAAAGATTCAATCCTCAGTGCAGGCAACATTAAGATGACAATTGCGAATGGTTTAAGACTGTGCAAGCCTTTTCTAGTCTCGCTAGGGTATTATATATCCTGGTCCGTTACAAGACTTCTGCCTGGTCAAGGCTAACGGAATGTGAGCATGCTACCCACTGTGGGTTCAATTAAGGATTCAATTCGAAATTTTGTACAGATTCCTGAGTTCAACAGAATGATTCCCGAGTTTGACAGAATAATTCCCGAGTTTAACAAGATACAGATGAAGAAGGTCAGAGGTTACATCAGCAAAAACATTGTGAAAATAACTCTCAAGATGAAAACAGTAGTGCAAATAATACAAACGTTGATAAAAGATTTTTCATCTCGTATAACCAAAGCATAGCTGGAAACGACAAAAAGCATAGCACCCTGTAGCGTAGACGTTTCACCTCCAACTGTTCGTAAAAGGCGAAATAAGGTTTGGGCTAAAGTGGAAGTCATCCCATAAAGACAATATTCTTATTGAATAATGTGTAGATCACTCTGCAAGCGAACAACATATTAATCACTCTGTGGGCAAGAACATGCTAACGCAAAAGAAACTAGATAGCTATTGTGTAACTATTTTTTATCTGGACGCATATTTATCAGCATTATGCCAGCTTCCTGACCAAAAAATGCACCAAACATCGATGTTATCGTTTTTTTTTTTGTTTGTTTGTTTTTTTCTCTTTGCAAAACTGAATCATGTTCTGCAAAGCCCAAAACAAAAACAGCAATTTTCCTCTACAAAACAACCAAACCAAACACCATGAATAAATATTTTATGATATAAAGAACTTAAAACATAAAACTTGTACCAAAATGACCGGATTTTGCATTAAATAATCTGGAAAAGGTTGATATGCTGTAAAACAAAATAATCAAATCAAACACCATGAATAAATATTTTACGATATAAAAAACTTGAAGTATAAACACTTTTACCAAAATGACTGGATACAACATTGAATAATCTGGAAAAGGTTGATATGCTGAAAAATAAAACAATCAAACCAAACATCATGAATAAATATTAGGAGATATGAACAACAGATTCGGCATTAAGTCACTCAAAAAGAGTTGATATGCCGTAAAAAGAAATCAATCTATTAAATCTCATACGCAACTGTTAAAGTATTAACGATTTTGTGGTAACAGATGCAGTGAAATTGCGAAATGGTCAAGGTTAAAATATAGGAAACTCAAGATTGTGAATTTCAGTCGCAAAACACAAATGACCAACTGGGACAAAACAAAACAAACTGTTCACAATACAAATTTGGTAGCTGAAACAATCACAACAAATTTAATATCCCTTTCATTGAACGACTTTGCATCAAGTGTATGAAGACCTGTAGAATTTATGAGGTGCCTTAAATAAGTTTCCAGACTTTTCGTATGGGCATTTTTATTGATAGTACACACATGAAACTCTAGTCTCCTTCGAAGTAATCTCCTCCTGCTGTAATACATTTGTTGTACCGTTCCAACAACTTCTGGAAGACCCCACGGAAGTCCGCTTGCATGAGTGTGTCAATGACCTCTGTCAAAGCCTTTTTCATCTCCTCAATTTTATCATAATGACAGCCTCTAAGGTTTTCCTTGAATTTAGGGAATAACCAAAAGTCACAGGGAGCAAGATTTGGACAATAGGGAGGATGAGGAATGTTCTTGATACCCATCTTAGTCAATTAGTCTGTGACAAGGATGGAGTTATGGACTGCACTCTTGGGATAAACTTTGTGCAAATCTTCCACATCTTCAGTTCCTCGCAAATAATTGTGTGTACAGTTCCCACACTGACATCAAACTATGCATACATTATCTCTAAAAACACACGATAGTCCTTAGCCATGAAATTCTTTATTTGGCCAATCAATTGTAGTGTTCTGACTTCCTTACTCCTCCCACACCTCTCATCATTCCTCACAGACTCCCTTGAATCTCTCATGCCACTCAATTCATGCAAGATGGTCCAAAAGCAATCTGAAGCATTCCATATGTTTCAGTTCCATTTTTTCCACGCTTAAAATAGAATTTTAATTGCATATTGTTCTAAATTATCCTCACGTCCAGACTGCATTTCTGAAATTCACTAACTGTGATAATCAAGCCTTAGTAGGATGTATTCCAATTCCTACTGTACTTGTTCATTTGAACATGAAATCATAAAAAATTGGTTAGTCATCTCATAAGATGTCTAGCAATAACATACTGAATTTTCAGGAGTCTACAACAATTCTAAATGCCTGTACAAAAAAAGTCTGGAAACTTATTGAAGGTACCGCATACATAATTACAAGTTATTTTCCTTTGCCCCTGCATGTTCTTACTGATGGAGTGATTAGTATGTGATTTGATGAGAACAGACTCGACCGTGAAGCGATATGTATTTTGAGTAATAAATGTGACGGTCAGTAAATGGACTCTTTAGTGGGTTATCATTTACTCATTAGGAGTTTTCCCACAGGCCAACATCAAAGAATTCTCTTTGGGAACAACCTATGGTGTTCCCTGGAGTCTGAGTGACAACAAGTCTCCCCAGATTTACAGTATTCTCCAACTCTTTCGATTCCATTCGCAAATGAATTTGCATTATCGCAACAACTGTTTACCATTGATTTCTCATTGGCAGCAACTATCAGTCTTCACTGGAATTTGAGTGGCAACAAGCCTCCCCAAAGTCCTAGTCCTCTTTGCACTAATTCAGTGAAGGCTTGGTCAGTGCTTTCTCTCCTCTGCCTTTCCATCCTCCTTGACTCTTCAAGTATTTAGTGCAGTACCAGTCGTACTGATGCCAGTTTTTGAGGCGAGTGGAGAAGAAAGGGAAAGGGAGTAAGAAAGGAAAAGGGTGGAAGAAAGATAAAAGGAGAGGGGAAAGGATAATTATTATTATTACTAGTGGTACCTGTGGAAATCTCACAGTGGACTCATTCATATGTAATATGATGTTGACATTCTGTGTATTTTCAGTGTAAATGGAGTCACCCTGATATTATAGCAGCTCTTTTGATAAAACTGCAAAACTATTTATCTAAGCTAGTAGAGGCGACCGATGTAGCCTGATCATAAAATACGCTTAAATATGGTATTTTAATGTATACAGATTTTTATATATATTATTATAGTCAATTTTCCATCGATTCTTATATAATATAAAGTTGTAATTTCAAAAATAAAAAATATATCTATTGGGTGCATCAGCTTAAATAGAAACCGAAAGTTATGAAGAAACAAAAAAAAAAATATATATATATATATATATATATATAAGCATCACCATTTATCAAGGCCCAGAGGCCATTCGAGGATAAGGGTTAAAGAATGTACAGTAGAAATTGGTCAATATAGTAATCGTTGGCAATGGAAATTCAGTAAATTGGTTAACAAGTGGAACGGCTCACCAAGAACTTGTTTACATTAGACTTGAAGACAACCATATTGTAGTCAGCTGAAAAGCAGAAAAACGGAAGGCAATTCCATAGGCGTGCAGTTCTAAGACAGAAGCTTTGCTCATGGAATCTACGTTTAGGTTTAGGTACAGATAAAGAGTAGGGGACATTAGTGATAGTGTTTTCTTCTAGACGGGTGTTTCTTGTGAAAGTTTGGCGAGGGGGGGGCCATAGAATGGAGCTCAGCCGAGCACTTGCCATGAAAATAACGATAAAGCAGAAACAAACTCGCAACATCTCTTCTGTGAGAAAGAGGTTGCAGGGAAGACAAGGCTACAAAGCCTATTTTAAGGATATATATATATATATATATATATATATATATATATATATATATATATATATATCATTCAGCTATAATCGGAACTGAAACCAAACCTTATCAAGAACTTTGTTAAAGTTATTTATAAAAAAAAATAGATGACTTGAATGCCATCAGCTATAACCAAAACCGAAACCAAAACTTATGAAGAATTCTTGGTAAAATTATTTATTATGAGAAATGGAAGGTCATAACAATTAAAGGACAGTCACTCGGGAAAAAAAAGATGTTTAAAAAGGATGTCCTCTGTAGTATCTGACCTGACGGAATGGTTAATTGTAGGTATAGACCGTTTCATACCCTCGAAAAGTTCCAGAAAAAACCTAACAGCAAGCCATGGTTCTCTCCAGAATGTGCTGCTGCCACTGCACACAGAAATCACTTTTTCCACTGCTTCCAACGTAATAGAAATATGGAAGCTAAAGCCGCTTTCAGGACTGCCAGCAACCATTGTAAGAAAGTAATAAAGAACACAAGAGAGTTATATGCTCAGTCCATCAAGTTCAAAGTAGCTGAGCAGCGGCTTGGTTCCCACCAGTTTTGGCAAATAGTAAACAGAATCCTGAACAGAAGCGTGTGCTCTATCCCAACTATTATCAATGAACCTGAGGTAATCTTGTCAGCATTAGTCAAAGCTAAACTCTTTGCCAAGAACTTTGCGGCTAATTCTACCCTTTGCGACCAAGGCCGCCAACTCCCACTATTTCCTCCTGTATCAGAAAACACGCTATGTGATATACATATATCTGTATGTGATGTTGCCAAGCTAATCAAAAACCTTGATTCCAGTAAAGCAACCGGCCCTGACGGTATCCCAATTATAGTACTCAAAAAACTTCAACCAGAACTAGCGCCTATACTTACAAAACTATTTAAACGTTGTCTTAAAGAGAATTGCTTCCCATCATTCTGGAAAATCTCATCAGCATACCCTGTATTTAAGAATTCAGGTGATTGCTCATCCCCCTCTCAGTACAGGCCAATGATTCTCCTGTGAATCATAAGTAAGTTGCTGGAATCTGTGTTAAATAGAGAAGTAATCAACCATCTCAGCAAAAATAACCTTCTTAGTGACACATAATATGGTTTCCGTTCTGCTAGATCTACAGCAGATGTGCTTACAGTTATATCTCATAGGATTAGCGAATCTTTCGATGGAGGCAACCTTTCTAGGGCAATTGCTCTTGACATATCTAAGGCCTTTGATAGGGTATGGCATAAAGGTTTATTTCACAAGATCTCCAGCTATGGTATAGCTGGAAATGTCTTCTCAATTATTAAATCATTTATTTCTGATAGGCTCATGAGAGTAGTGGTTGATGGGCAAAAATCAGAAGCTCACAGTATTAATGCTGGAGTCCCTCAGGGGTTCATCCTGGGCCCAACTCTTTTCCTGATCTACATTAATGATCTTCCAAATCACATCCTTACATCATTTGTAGACATTTATGCTGATGACACTACCATTTATGGTAGCACATCTAAGACAGTAAATGACCAAGTTCTCTCCGATTCTCACTCCTCTGATCTTGAGCACGTTGTACAATGGGGAAAGGAGTGGCTGGTTACTTTTAATGCATCTAAAACCAAGCTTCTATCTTTACATCATCAACATTCTGATCCACATCTGGCTTCAATTGAAATGAATGGCTCTCGTCTTAAAGAGGCCTCAAGTTTTGACAAGCTTCTGGGTTTGACCTTTACTCCTAATCTAAAATGGAACACGTACATCAAATCTGTTGCCAAGGCCACTGGAAAAATGGTGAGATCCTTTTATCGATCCAGTAGATATCTCACTGCTGATGCAATTCTCTATCTATATAAGAGTCAGGTACGTCCAAGGATGGAATACTGTTGCCACATCTGGGCAGGAGCTGCTAGAAAGGACTTGTCCTGCCTTGATAGAGTTCAAAATAGACTTCGTAGCCTCGTAGAAGATGTCCTTTTCTCTTCCCTGCAACCTCTTTCTCACAGAAGGGATGCTGCAATTTTGTCTTTGCTGTATCATTATTTTCATGGAAAGTGTTCGACTGAGCTTCAATCTATGGTCACCCCTTGCCAAACTTTCACAAGAAACACTCATCTAGTTGAAAACACTATTAATAATTCCCCTCCACTCGTTATCTGGGCCTAAACCTGAATGTAGATTCCATGAACAAAGCTTCTTTCTTAGAACTGCAAGCCTGTGGAATTGTCTTCCATTTTCCTGCCTTCCAGCTGATTACAATATGGTGGTCTTCAAGTCTAATGTAAACAAGTTCTTGATGAGCCGTTCCACTTGTTAACCAATTTACCAAATTTCCATTACTAACGATTACTATATTGACCAATTTCTACTGTACACTCTTTAACCCTTATCCTCGAGTGGCCTCTGGGCCTTGATAAGTAGTGATACCTATGTAAAAAAAAAGCATGACGCACAAAATAACACACACGTTATTGTATTAATATATAGATAATATTTATCATATGTTTTATATGAATAGCTAGTTATTTGAATAGTTTTCATATCTTGATAAATAATCCTTGTGTTGTACTTATTTACTGTGTTGTACTTATTTACTGTGATGAAGAATAATACTATGAGATTATTGGAAACAATAATTGATTATTGGATAAAATTGGATAAAATTGATAACTGATTAAATGGCTTAAAATTTGATACAAACCTGTTCTCTCAGCAGCCTGCTGTGTCCAATGCAAACAAAAAGAATGAAGAAAAGAAAAAAAAATAGTTGCTCCTTCTCCTTATATGCTGACGATCTTATATGCACATGAGATGCTTCCGGTTTATATATGAAAAGGCCTGAATTTTTCAGAGAGTGATTGAATGTTGGAGTAGCAAATCTTGACAGTAATGTGTCGCATTTAACCCCAGAAATTATTAGTTGGAAGTGTGGCATAGTTAACACTTAATCACTTAACCTCATATTATTTCGGCCAATTACTGTTTTACAAACCATGGAGAGGATTCTGAAAATAAGCAGTGATATGATTAAGATGTTCAAGTGAGCAGGCGATTTAATGGCCTGGTTGGCAAAGGTGATGTTAGTTGCAAAGCTGAAAAAAATTCACGACCTAACATAATAGCATAAAGTATAAAAAGCAAACTTTTAAAAATCTTATTTATACAAATCAATAGATAATACAGCACAACAAAAGTTAGAGTTTGTAGACTGCAAATATCAGAGAGTCTAAGAAAGTATCTATTTTTGTTTTTTTGTTTTTTTTACCACGAGGTTTATTTTTTATTTTCCTATTCTCTCCATCTTCTTCCAGTGACATCAGCACTGCACACTTACCAATTTGCATACATGCTTTAAATGCGGCTGCTGCTTTTCTTGTTCGCTGACGCTCTGTTACAATAAGAGTACACCACTTTGTTAGATATGTACAAATATAAACTTTAAAAAAACATATATACAAATATAAACATAAAAAAACATATATGCAAATATAAACATAAAAACATATGTACAAATATAAACATAAAAACATATATACAAATATAAACATAAAAAACATATGTACAAATATAAACATAAATAAACATATGTACAAATATAAACATAAAAACATATATGCAAATATAAACATAAAAACATATATACAAATATAAACATAAAAAACATATATGCAAATATAAACATAAAAACATATATACAAATATAAACATAAAACATATGTACAAATATAAACATAAAAACATATGTACAAATATAAACATAAAAACATATATACAAATATAAACATAAAAACATATATACAAATATAAACATAAAACATATGTACAAATATAAACATAAAAACATATGTACA